>NC_143153.1:13963364-14091702 GCF_041381405.1 Jatropha curcas
CAGAGTGAATTTTTAGAGCTACTGAAGCAAAAGAAGATTCAGCACCACAAGTCTTCGCCCTATCGTCCACAAACAAATGGGGCGGTGGAGGCCGCAAATAAGGCTATAAAGGTCATTTTGCAGAAAACAGTTCAAAAGCATAGAGCTTGGCACGAACAATTACCAAATGCCTTGTGGGGATACAGGACTTCAATCAGAACGCCTACTGAGGCAACCCCGTACTCCCTAGTATATGGAATGGAAGCAGTGTTGCCTATTGAGCTGGAAGTTCAGTCGGCAAGGATTATCCGGGAAAGCCAGATCAGCGAAGCAGATTGGGCTGAGAATTATCATTTGCAGCTTTTGGTTATGGATGAAAAACGATTGCGAGCAATCCACCAAACTCAAGTCTATCAAAGAAGAATGGCAAGACATTTTAACAAGAAGGTCAAAGACCGGAAACTGGAAGAAGGTTGTTTGGTTCTGAAAGAGATTAGACAGCCAATCATAGATCCACGCGGGAAGTTTCGCCCTCATTGGGCCGGACCCTATGTGTTAAAGAAGATATTGTCAAGCGGAGCCGTTATTTTGACTGATTTGGATGGCTTGGAATTCACTAATCCATGTAATTTAGATCAGTTAAAAAGATATTTTGTGTAATTGTAATCATTTCATAATGCAAGATGAACTACATTAGACTTGATTGTCTTTGGAAAAAAGAAATTATATATCGGAGATATGTAGGCAGCCCTCTTTGGGCACGGTCTAAACATTAATAAAAAAAATCATTTCATAATTTCATTCTTCTTTGCCAAATAAAAAAAAAAAAGAAAACAAGAAAAAAAAAGAAAAAAAAGAGGAAAACCCGCTAAGTCGAAAACCTGAAAGGGCGGCTTAGGCAAAAGTCGGGGCCCGCTAGGCTGAAAACCCAAAAAGGGCGGCTTAGAAAAAAATGGGTAAGCTCGCTAAGTTGAAAACCCGAAAGGGCAACTTAGGCAAAAATTAGAGCTTGAAATAAATAAAGTTGGAAAATGCTTGAAAAGCTAAATGATTTTCTCAATTTAAGCTAAAAAGTCAAATCTCATTCCAATAGCAGCCCAAAGTCAGGCGAAAAGCAAAAGAGTCCAAACAAATAATGAAGTCTAAATCCAAGTCCAAAGCAAAAAAAATACATCCAAAGAAAAAATTCAAAAGCCGAATAAAAGTCAAAATAAGAGAAAGATAGTAAAAGCCTATAGGAGTCTAGGTATCCCGTCTCCTCCGTGGGGCAACATCCTCTGAGTCTTCCTTAGCTGCTAAACTCTGTCCAGCCTCACCTGTCCGAGGAGCCAACACAATCTCCTCACCAGTCCCAACCTCATCATCAGTGCTAGCCTGAACCCAACCTTCGAGAACACTCAGCAGTGCAATCCTCCTTGGTCTCTCAATCGGCCAGACAGCAGTAATGAACCAAACCCGATACTCAGGAGAAGTCTGAACACTGGCAGGATTAGATAAAGGCCTAATCATACGATGATCTCTAACCCAAGCCCTAAGGACGGCTCGGGTAACGCCCGGGGTAATGGCTGAATCAGCTGAAAAGTCATCCATAATCGGAACAGTCTGGTCTATCCCCATTTGCCTCAAAACGCGTGAAGCGCAGTACCAAGTACAGTGTGTGAGGCCTAAAAGGTAAACCCGAGAATGGCGAAAGCTGACCTGGATGAAGCAGGTGATGTTGTACCATGAGATGAACCACAATATCTCATTGGGACCCAACTCAATTAGCCATGAAGTCCATGAATCAGTAGATGGGTGAGTGATCAAAATCCTTCGCATACGATACTGAGTGGGATTATAGGGCAGGAGAGTAGGAGTAGCAACCACTTGAAGGTGGTCCTTCAACCAGACCTGAGTAATGGATCCTTTCTATTACAAGGGGATAAAGTAAGAAAGAGAAGAAAAGATAAGAAAGATGACAAAAGGAAATACCTGGAGAATGATGGGAGAAACTGTCCAGTCATCAAACCCTAAAGCAGCCCTGTCAAAGCTCCTAATAGTCTCGGCCAGCACAATGCCGCCAATACAACCCATATCCTCCATTTGTCGAACCATGGGACAAAGACGCATATCCCCAAAGCCTGGGTCCTGGTTAAACAAGAAGCCAGCCAATAAACAGAAAACTAAGGCCCGCATCCTCAGCCTCATCCAGTCTGGATCGTTTGGGCAAGCCTCTGAAAATTCATCAATCAGGGGCAACAGAATTGCCTTCTAGTCATCAACAATCATAGCCCTAGCTTGGGGTCGGCTGAATTGGAACAGGGTTTCAAATGACCTAACATACCCAATTTTTACCTCATGCTTGACCAAAGGGGCATTGGGGTCACACCCTATAATGGCACAAAACTCCTCAAAGAGAGGGCACATTTCCTCCATCATCGCCCCAAATCGGAAAACGTGGGTTTCAGGGTCCCAAAGTTTAATACAGGCCCGTAAAAAATCCCAATCAATTACTACACCCCTAAGAGTAACAATAGGAGAAAGACCATACCTCCCTAAATTGATCTTTTCAACTTTGGAGAGACTCCTAGTCCAGCTGTGCATGCTATGGTTGTAGAAGGGATTCATGTCCTTTTAATTATTCTTTTTTTATTATTATTTATTATTTTCTAAAAAAAAATAAAATAAAATAATGTAATAACAATAAAAAATAATAAAAAAAAAAGAAGAAAGGGAGAGAAAAATATTGACCAGGTCTTGGTGGCTTGGAAAAGAGAGAGAAAAAAAAATCAGCAGAAAGCCTCTTAAATAGAGGAGGGACGCGCCCGTAGGCGGCCCAGTCGCCGGCCCGGCGGCCCAGTACGGAAGCCGAGCACGGCGGCCCGTCCCGGCGGCCCAGCCGCCCGAGCCCGGTTGCCCAGTACGGCGGCCCAGCCCGGCGGCCTAGCCGCCTTGACCCGGCGGCCCAGCCGCCCGAGCCGGCCACAAAAAAAAAAAAAAAGGGGTTTTGTTCTTGTTTTTTTTTTTCAGTGAAAAAAAAGAGAAAATGTTTTGTTTTAGAGTAAAGCAAAATTTTTTTTTTCTTTCATATTTCATAATCCATGCATACATATATATATTTTTTTTTTAGTACTAATCAAGTGCAGGTACAAATAAAGTTCAGTACAACAAATACAGCCAAGATTCGGTATAGAAAATACAGCAAAAGGAAAGCAAGAAAATCTAGCATCTATCAACGACGGGGCCTCCTCCCCCTCTGATCTTCGAAGGCTATCTGGGTCCAGGCCGCAGCTAGTTCTTGCTGCATCCCGAGAAACAGCTCCATCATCTGGTTGACCAACCCGACAGGAACCTGGAAATCATACAAAGAAAAATACAAGTCAATATCTCCTATGAATCCTTTTTTTTTATGAGAGATGTGTCAGGTTTTACCTCGGTGATGTCCTCAGAAGGAAGAACCGTGTGATCCACACCCTCCAGCGAGACCTCTCGGAAAACTGGAGGACTGTTAGGGACGAAGTAAGAAATGCTATATGGAAGGCGTAAACTGGCCAGGTCTGGATGAAGCGGCCCGGTAGCCTCCAAAATAGCCCTGCTGAAGCAAAAGAAGATTCAGCATCACAAGTCGTCACCCTATCGTCCACAAACAAATGGGGCTATAGAGGCTGCAAATAAGGCTATAAAAGTCATTTTGCAAAAGACAGTTAAAAAGCACAAAGCTTGGCATGAACAGTTACCGAATGCCCTATGGGGATATAGGACTTCAATCAGAACGCCCACCGGAGCAACTCCGTATTCCTTAGTGTATGGTATGGAAGCAGTGTTGCCTATTGAGCTAGAAGTTCAGTCGGCGAGGATTATCCGGGAAAGCCAGATCAGCGAAGCAGATTGGGCTAAGAATTATCATTTGCAACTCTTGGGTATGGATGAAAAACGATTGCAAGCGATCCACCAAACTCAAGTTTACCAGAGAAGAATGGCACAACATTTTAATAAGAAGGTCAAAGACCGAAAACTGGAAGAAGGTTGTTTGGTCTTGAAGGAAATTAGACAGCCAATCATAGACCCGCTTGGGAAGTTTCGTCCTCATTGGGCTGGACCCTATGTCTTGAAGAAAATATTGTCTGGCGGAGCCGTCATTTTGACTGATTTGGATGGTTTGGAATTCACGAATCCATGTAATTTAGATCAGTTAAAAAGATATTTTGTATAATAAGCATTGCATAATGTAAAAAGAGCTACATTAGACCTGATTCTCCTCGGAAAAAAGAAATTATGTATTGGAGATATGTAGGCAACCCTCTTCGGGCGCAGTCTAAGCATTAATTAAAAAAAATATTTCATATTTCATTCTTCTTTGCCAAAAAAAAAGAGAAAAAGAGGAAAGAAAAAAAGTGAAAAAAAAGAAGTGAAAAAAAAAAAGAGAAAAACCCGCTAAGTCGAAAACCTGAAAGGGCGGCTTAGGCAAAAGTCGGGGCCCGCTAAGTTGAAAACCCAAAAAGAGCGACTTAGGCAAAAATGGGTAGCTCGCTAAGTTGAAAACCCGAAAGGGTGGCTTAGGCAAAAATTAGAGCTTGAATAAATAAAGTTTGAAAATGCTTGGAAAGCTTAAAAGTCTAATGACATTCCCAATTAAAGCCATAAAGTCAACCAGTCTGAGTCAAGCAGAAAGCAAAAGAGTCCAAGAAAAATAAATAAATAATGAAGTCTGAGTCCAAGTCCAAAAAATTAAAAACAAAACATACATCCAAAGCCAAAGAACATACATCCAAAATCCAAAGTCAAAGTCCCGAATAAAAAGTCAAAATAAGGGAAAAACAACAAAAGTCCAAAAGCCTATAAGAGTCTAGGTGTCCCGTCGCCTCCGTGGGGCAACATCCTCTGAGTCATCCCTAGCTGCTAAACTCTCTCCAACCTCGCCTGTCCGAGGAGCCAACACAATCTCCTCATCAGTCCCAACCTCATTATCAGCGTCAACCTGAGCCCAACCCTCAAGTGCACTCAGCAATACGGTCCTCCTTGGCCTCTCAATCGGCCAAACAACGGCAATGAACCAGGTCCGATACTCAGGAGAAGTCTTAACATCGGTGTGAACCCCTTCCCCAAATATCATAGGCATGTGAATGCATGTGACTAAGGAAGAAATGCACGTGAATGTATGAGTCGCCACCTTGTTTAATTATTTTAGGGTAAACTAGGAAAAAACCCTAAGTGACTCCAATTTTAATTAACCTAAATGCTAGATTAATTAATCCAATGTTAAAGCATGGTCTACGAACCCGAGATGGATCCCGAGACTATGTCATGCTGATTAAATTAACCAATGAAAGAAATGCTTTGCAAGGCGAAAGATGATGCGATTTGGACCAATGAAAAATGTTTATGTGATTTTGACTTGCCGCTCGGGGTGAAATCCCGAGCGTGCCTACGTACTTCCGTTTGAATGGAAGATCAAAGTCCACTTAGTTCGATAGGCCTCTTTTAGAGGGCTTTGAATGGGGATGCTTTATGCATGAGTGTGTGTATGCTTTGTGCATTTTGTTTGGGCATTTTGCCAAAGGATTGATTGATTTTTTAGGCATTTGATGCCAAAAATGTTGATTTTAATGGCTTTTTGCCAAAAAGATTGATTTAGGCAATCGTTGCCAAAAATGATTAATTTTAGGCGATTGTCGCCAAAATGATTGATTTTAAGGCTCTTAGCCAAAATAAGTTGATTAATTTTAAGGCATTTTGCCAAAAGATTGATTTAATTGTAGGCAATTTGTTGCCAAAACGTGATCGATTAAGGCTTTTAGCCACAATTATTAATTAATTGGACTTAAGCCAGATTTGTTTGAAATAAAGGCGATTACACCATAACTATTAATTAACTAGGTATTTTAAGCCAATATTGTCAGATTTAGGCTTTAATACCTCGATTATTAATTAATCGGGCATTTAGCCTAAATTTAATTGAGGCAATTTGTTTGCCTAATGATGACATGGATGCATTTATGCAGTTGTAGAATTATTAGGAGTAGAAAAGAAGCATGCATGAAGTGCTTAAATTAAATAGGCAGAGTTCAGTTCATGTACCTGATTTAATCGTCGACCGCTTCTTAACTCCAGGTTAAGCTCCTCGTTAAGGGAATTAATTTTAATTTAATCTTAAGTGACCAAGTATCACAACAATAAAATAAAACTAAAATTAAAAAAAAATGCAAGAAAGCAGTAAAGAATCGCAAAGAGCGTAGGGAGAAGAAGCGTCCGTCAACACAGACTGAGTGCCGAAAACGGAATGCCGGGGCCACTATTTATAGGCAACTTCGGACTGTTTCGGCGGCCGGGCCACCAGTCTCGGCGGCCGGGCTCAGCGGCTAGACCGCCGGCTTCCGGCGGCCGGGATCGGCGGTCGGGCCGCCGGTGGTCGGTGGTCTTGCTATTTTTCCGCTCCGGAGGCCTTTCCGGGCGCTCCAGACCTCCGAAAAAAATTCCGGGCCCAGATTCGCGATCCTCGCGACGTCCCGGACGTTTCAAGCACCATATTGGCATACTTTCGGTGAACTTCCAAAATGGCCTTTGGTCCGGCCGGACTGTTTGCAGTCTGGAAAAATTGGCTCTTTGAGCCTCAAAATTCGAGTATTCACAGTTGCCCCCCACCGGCAACCATAAAAATGATTTATGGGAGTCGGTGGTTGTTTGAAACCCAAATTTTAGAGGCGAAAATCGGACGCGTCCAGAAGACCCGCCTTTGGCTATTTGCTTATAAATAGCTTGAAATCTCACTATCCACTCATTCTAAACTCTCTACACACAAGAGTTCTCTCAAATCCTCTCAACTTTCAAAGTTTACAAGACCTCCTTCCTCTATGGCTTCACCAAGCAGTGAGGAGGATTTTCTCGGGTCTTTGGGGATTTCTCTCGACGAGGTTAATCTAATGGCAGACGCTGACACGCACGCCTCCATGACTGGCATCTATGCCCAGGTGAGTTCTTTTCCACCTTTGCATATTTTATTATCTGGGCCTTAGGCCGAAAAAACTGTGGATTTTAGGGCCTTAGGCCAAATTGTGAATTTTTGGGCCTTAGGCCAAATTGTGAATTTTGGAATTTCTTTTGCTTACCTCTTTATTAGTATGCATGCTAGAAATGGAACTAAGATATTACCCTTAGTAAGGAACCGAGGAGTAACTCTTAGGTCGTTTTTTTTTTCTTTACCTTTTAGGATTCCCGTATCAAATTGGATGTAGCCGAGAGTTCCGTGGCTGGAGTTCCGCTTGAGCTATTTGATCAAAATAACCCGGTTGGTGCGATTATCCGTCCATCCTATCTGGGCTATCTGAGATATCTTGACATGGGTCGAAGTAACTACAAGGAGCTATTGTGTGCTTTGGCTGAGAGGTGGTGGGACACTACCAATACCTTCCACTTTTCTTGGGGCGAGTTGACAATGACCCCTGCAGATTTTTCTGTGATCTCCGGGATCCCTTTCGGCATTCGGCCGATCGAGCTATATGATGATTGGAGGGTTGATATTTCCCCCGACCGGATGGTGGGGCTGATTGGGATAGACCTGCCTCGGACTGTCGAGCCAGGTTCTGCTACCCCTACCCTGAGTATCTCCAGACGTTGGTTATCCCTCCAGGCCCCAGGCATCTACGCTAGATACGGGTGGGGAGAACTGACGGCTACTCAGGTGGCCCGATTTACCTTGTTGCTGTTGTTTGCTTCGACCTTCTGGTCCAACAGGAAAGAGAGGTTTAACCCTTCTATCTTGAAGAGTTTGGAGAACTTGGCCCATTTAGAGGAGTACAACTGGGCCGGTGCCATTCTGAGCCGCATGTATGACGATATGTGTGACTTAAGCCGAGGCCACGGCAAGCTTAGCGGGACCTACTACTTCTGGGAGGTAATGTAAAGAACATTCTCCCTTTCTGTACTCCTTTCTCTCTCTTTTTTTCACTGACCCCCCCTTTTGTTCTGCAGACTTGGGCATTTGAGCATTTTCCTTATACTCACCCAGAGTTGCTTCAGCCTAACCCCGAATCAGGGCTGGCGCCTCTGGCTTGGAGATGGTACAAATCAAACCTTCATCCGGTCCGGCATAAGAAGTCGCTGAAAGAGCTGAGAGCCTTTTTTGATACGTGCCCGCTGGAGCAGGTACATGATTAGTGACTTTTACATATGTTAAATAAAAAGGATTTACTAACATATTTGTATCTTCTATAGGCCGAGGTGGGGCCGATGGTTGCCCGCTTACAGGGCTAGATTCAGGCTGATCCTGATTTTCAGCGGTCAGATACCTTGTCCCAACGGAGAGTGGTCCTGTCACACCCCCTCCTGCGGCGATATTATTTGGGTGAGAGAGTGGACTTTCAGATAAGAGGCTGTCGTTCTGTCCCTTATGCCCCTCCCGAGGACATGTGAGCGGGTAGGCAGATGATACTCACGGCTGCTCATACTGAGGGCATCCCCCATGTGGAGTTCCTCATGGGAGGAGATTATGATGAGTTCTGCGGGATTTCTTTGATGCCGCCCATCGGATCTCGTTTTGATGATTTCCAGGAACCGGTTCCTTCTCGACCGCTTGGCACCCATTCTTCTCGGGCTTCGGGCCCCTCGACTAGGACTCCAAGGAGGAGGCCCAGGACTGATCCTACTTCTTCTACCCCGACTGCGAGACCGTCGCAGGCTGGGCCCAGCTGGTTGGTAGGTCCTTTCAGAGCTCCCCGGGTATTTTGGAAGCTACCGGGCCGCTTCACCCAGACCTTGCCAGTCTACGTCTTCCATATGGTATTTCCTACTTTGTTCCCCACGGTCTCCCGGCTTCTCGAGAGGTCTCATTAGAGGGTTTGGATCGCACAGTTCTTCCTTCTGAGGACATCACTGAGGTAAAGTCTGACAATCTCTCACGAAAAGGATTCATAGGAGATTCAATATTGACTTGCATTTTTTGTTTTATATGATTTTCAGGTTCCTGTCGGGTTGATTAACCAGATGATGGAGCTGTTCCTCGGGATGGAGCAGGAACTAGCTGCGGCCTGGACCCAGACAGCCTTTGATGATGAGAGGGGGAGGAGGCCCGCCGCTGATAGCTGCTAGATTTCCCCGCTTTGCTTTGTTTTTCTTCTACTGTATTTTCTGTACTAAGACTCGGCTGCTTTTCTGAACTTGAGCTATATTTCTGTACCGAACTTTATTTGTACCTGCACTTGATCAGTACTGAGGAAATATATGCATGATTATCAAAATAGGGTTTTATTCTAAAAAAAAAAAAAAACCAAAATTCCTTCCCCCTTTTTTTTTTTTTTTTTTTTCGGCTGGGCCGCCGGCAGGCGCGCCCCCCCTCTATTTAAGAGGCTAAATGCTGATTTTTTTTTTTCATTCTCTCACCTTTTTTCAAGCAACTAGAAACCGGTCAGTTTCTTCTCTCTCTTCTTTACATATTCCCTTTTTTTCATTCATTCTCTCTATTATTATTATTTATTATACTTTTTTTTAATAACAATAGACAATAAAGAAATAAAATCAAAAAAGACATGAATCCCTTCTACAACCATAGCATGCACAGCTGGACTAGGAATCTCTCCAAGGTTGAAAAGATCAATTTGGGGAGGTACGGTATTTCTCCTGTTATTACTCTTAGGGGTGTAGTCATTGACTGGATTTTCTTAAAGGCTTGTATTAGACTTTGGGATCCTGAGGCCCACGTTTTCCGGTTTGGGGCCATGATGGAGGAGATGTGCCCTCTCTTTGAGGAGTTTTGTGCTATCATAGGGTGTGACCCCAATGCCCCTTTGGTTAAGCATGAGGTAAAAATTGGGTATGTTAGGTCATTTGAAACCCTATTTCAGTTTAGCCGACCCCAAGCTAAGGTTATGATCGTTGATGACCAAAAGGCAATTCTGCTGCCTCTGATTGATGAATTCTCAGAGGCTTGCCCAGATGACCCAAACCGGATGAGGCTGAGGATGCGGGCCTTGGTTTTCTGTTTATTGGCTGGTTTCTTATTTAACCGGGACCCAGGGTTTGGGGATTTGCGTCTTTGCCCCATGGTTCTACAAATGGAGGATATGGGCTGTATTGGCGGCATTGTACTGGCAGAAACTATTAGGAGCCTTGACAGGGCTGCTTTAGGATTTGATGATTGGACAGTTTCTCCCATTATTCTCCAGGTATGTCTCTTTATTATCTCTCCACATTTTTTCTTCCCTCTTTTTTATCATTCCCTTGTAACAGAAAGGATCCATTACTCAGGTTTGGTTGAAGGACCACCTTCAAGTGGTTACTGCTCCTACTTCCCTTCCTTATAACCCTTCTCAGTATCATATGCGGAGGATTTTAATTTCACATCTCACTGCCGATGCATGGACTTCATGGTTGATTGAGTTGGGTCCGAATGAGTTTCTGTGGTTCATATCCTGGTACAACATCAACCGTTTTATCCAGGTTAGCTTTCATCACACCCGGGTTTACCTTCTGGGCCTTACACATTGTACTTGGTACTGTGCTTCGCGCGTCTTGCGACAGATGGGGATAGATCAGACTGTTCCGATTACGGATGACTTTCCTGCTGATTCAGCCATTACCCCGGGTGTTACCCGAGCTGTCCTTAAGGCTTGGATTAGAGATCACCGTATGGTTAGGCCCTTGCCTAATCCTACTAGTATTCAGACTTCTCCTGAGTATCGAGCCTGGTTCATTGCCACTGTCTGGCCAATTGAGAGGCCAAGAAGGATTGCCCTGCTGAGTGCACTTGAAGGATGGGTTTAGGCTGATGAGATTGGGACTGGTGAGGAGATTGTGCTGGCTCCTCAGACAGGCGAGGCTGGGCAGAGTTCGACAGCTAGGGGTGACTCGGAGGATGTTGCTCCACGGAGGAGACGGGACACCTAGGCTCCTATAGGCTTTTGGATTTTTTTTTTTTGGATGTAGTTTTGCCTTTTTTGGCTCTCTTTTATTTGGGACTTTCGACTTATTATTTATTGGACTTTTCCTTTTCTGCTTGCTTTAATTATGAATGACATTTTGCCTTTTAGCTTTCCAAGCACTTTCCAAATTTTATTTATTCAAAGCTCTAACTTTTGCCTAAGCCGCCCTTTCGGGTTTTCGACTTAGCGAGCTACCCATTTTTGTCTAAGCCGCCCTTTTTGGGTTTTTTCAGCTTAGCGGGCCCCGACTCTTGCCTAAGCCGCCCTCTCGGGTTTTCGACTTAGCGGGTTTTTCTTTCTTTCTTTTTTTTCTTTTTTTTTTTATTATTATTGGTAAAGGAGAAAAGAGTTATGAAATAATAAAATTTTTTATATTAATGTTTAGACCGTGTCCAAAGAGGACTGCCTACATATCTCCGATATATAATTCCTTTTTTTCAAGGAGAATCAGGTCCAATGTAGTTCAAATATGCAATGATTACAATTATACAAAATATCTTTTTAACTGATCTAAATTACATGGACTTGTGAATTCCAAACCATCCAAATCAGTCAGGACGACGGCTCCGCCAGATAGGACCTTTTTCAACACATAGGGTCCCGCCCAATGAGGACGAAACTTCCCACGTGGGTCTATGATTGGCTGTCTAATTTCTTTCAAAACCAAACAACCTTCTTCCAACTTCCGGTCTTTGACCCTCTTATTAAAATGTCGCGCCATTCTTCTTTGATAAACTTGAGTCTGGTGGATCGCTCGTAATCGCTTTTCATCCATACCCAAGAGTTGCAAATGATAGTTCTTAGCCCAATCTGCTTCGCCGATCTGGCTTTCTCGGATAACTCTCGCCGACTGAACTTCCAGCTCAATAGGCAGCACTGCTTCCATGCCATATATTAAGGAATACGGGGTTGCCCCAGTAGGTGTCCTGATTGAAGTTCTGTACCCCCACAAGGCATTTGGCAATTGTTCATGCCACGCTCTATGTTTCTGAACTGTCTTCTGCAAAATGACCTTTATAGCCTTGTTTGCAGCCTCTACAGCCCCATTTGTCTGTGGGCGATAGGGTGAAGACTTGTGATGCTGAATCTTCTTTTGCTTCAGTAGGTCCGAAAATTCACTTTGAAAGTGAGACCCGTTATCAGTAATGATCTCGAATGGTGTTCCATACCGACAAAGGATGTTGGTACGAACGAACTGTGCTGTCTTCTTGGCATTCAAGACCGAATAGGAGGCTGCTTCAATCCACTTAGTGAAATAATCAACAGCAACCAGGATGAATTGATGGCCATTGGAAGCCTTTGGATGGATCTTTCCAATCACGTCTATGCCCCAAGTGGCGAAAGGCCATGGTGAAGTAATGGGATTTAGATTGACCGGAGGCTGTCTTTGCAGCTTCGCAAAAATCTGACACTCATGGCACTTCCGCGCGTGCCTCACGCAATCTGCATTCATGGTCGACCAGTAATAACCCAGGTTCATAATTTTCCAAACCAAAGCTATCCCGTGCATGTGAGGACCAGACTCTCCATTGTGTAAGGAATTCAAGATGCTTTGAGCTTCTCCTTCATCAACGCACCTTAGGTGCAGGCCATTCCAACTCCTTTTATACAGAACTCCCCCAGTAAGGAAATATCCAGACGCTAACTGTCTCAATGTCCGTTGGTCAGTCTTGTTGGACCTCTCCGGGTAGGCTTCATTCTAGAGATAATTCTGTATGTCCCAAAACCACGGCTTGTCATCGACTAGATTCATGACATATGCTGGCTATTTCTGTAGCCGAACCGTCAGAGGTCGAATGACTTGACCTCCCCCTACATTAACCATGGAGGCCAGGGTTGCTAAGGCATCTGCAAACTGATTTTTAGCGCGCGGCAGATAGTGGAAAGATAGTTCCTCAAACTGTTGAGCTAATTCATCCAAGCGTCGTAGGTAAGGAACCAACCGCTCTTCCTTAATTTTCCATTTCCTTAGAGCTTGAGAGACTATCAGGTTGGAATCTCCAAAAACCCTAAGGAATTTTATTTCTCTTTCTAGGGCCGCTTCTAACCCCTTGATGCAAGCTTCATACTCGGCTTCGTTGTTGGTACAAGTCGAAGTCTAGTTTGACTGCGATTGGGACGTATTCTCCACAAGGAGTTTTGAATACGACTCCAACCCCGTTCCTATGGTAGTTTGAAGCTCCATCGAAGTACATCTCCCAGACCTCACTTTCTAAACTCAGCAGGTCTTCATCAGGAAATTCTACCTCTAGGCATTTGGTCTTCGACCGGTAATTCTGCTAATTGGTCAGCCAAGGCTCCGCCTTTTACTGCCTTCCGTTGTACAAATTTTAAGTCATAAGCTGCAAGCACTGACACCCACTTAGCCATCTTACAGTCAAGAACCGGCCTCTCCATAAGGAATTTCAAGGGGTTCGATTCAGAAATCACGTATGTAGTGTAAGACGAGAGATAGTGCTGCAGCTTTGTACAGGCCCAAACTAGAGCCAGGCACAGTTTCTCTATCTTATTGTATTTTAGCTCATATTCCAGCATCCTTTTGCTAAGGTAATACACGGCGTTTTCTACCCTTGTATCTTCCGCTTGTTGAGCTAGCATCGCACCCATCGCTTCTTCTGTCACCGATAGGTATAACAACAAAGGCTTTCCTAGCCTTGGTGGCTGTAACACTGGCGGGGATAGCAGGTATTGCTTGATTTGGTCAAAAGCTTTCTGACAATCTTCATTCCATTTGACTGCTATTCCTTTCCTGAGTAACTTGAAGATCGGTCCACAAGTGTCGGCCAATTGATTGATGAATCGGCTGATGTACTGTAACCTCCCCAGGAAACCCCGAACTTCTTTTTCCATCCTCGGTGCTGGCATTTCCAGAATGGCCTTGGCTTTTGAAGGGTCAATCTCTATGCCCTTCCAACTGATCATGTGCCCCAGAAATACTCCGGACGTGGCTCCAAACAGACATTTTGCCGGATTGAGCTTTAAATTGTACTTTCGAAGTCTAAGGAAGAACTTCTCAAGTGCTGTTGTATGTTCTTCGGTCGTTCTTGATTTGACAACCATATCATCCACATACACTTCTACTTCTTTGTGAATCATGTCATGGAAGATGGTTGTTGCCATTCGTTGATAGGGTTCCCCGGCATTTTTGAGCCCAAAAGGCATAACCCTGTAGCAATAGGTTCCCCACTCTGTAATGAACGCCGTTTTCTCTTTGTCCGGTTCATGCATCATTATTTGATTATAACCGACAGCAAGATCAGTCAAGGAGACCATCTCGTGTCCAGCCATTCGGTCCACTAACAAGTCGATGTGCGGCAGGGGGAAATCGTCCTTCGGACATGCTTTATTCAAATCCCGGTAGTCCACACACATTCGTACCTTTCCATCCTTCTTCGGCACCGGCACAATGTTTGCTAACCACGTCGGGTAGGCAATTGGCTCTATGAACTTGTTCTCCAGTTGTTTGGCAACTTCCTCCTTGATTTTCAAGGACCATTCTGTCTTCAATCTCCTTAACTTTTGCTTTACTGGCTTAGCCTCAGGATATACCGGAATCTTATGCACCACTATTGCTGGGTCAATTCCGATGATGTCACTTGCTTTCCACATGAAGCAATCAGCAAATTTCTTTAAGCATTCACTGATCTGTTCCCTGTTCATACAATCATATGCAATGTATGTGTATTCATTTTCTTCTTTGCCAATCATTATTTTTTCTTTTTCATTTTTTATTTCATTTATTTGATTATTTTTGCTTGGTAATGCTTGGAAAGATAGGCACGCAGGGTAATCAAGAATTTGCAAGCCTTTATTGATAATGACGGAATCGTCTTCAAAGATTACATCAAATTTGAAATCTGGATCTTCTAGATCCGACACAGACGACTCGGAACTGGAACTAGACTCTGACTCGGTTTCAGACTTAGGGTCAGACTCAGACTCAGTACAGGACTTTATTACAGACTTGGGTACTAGGCTTGACTCGGGAGGGGGTTTATCAGCAGTGCGATCCTTCTCGGCGTACCAGTTGGTGAGAGGTCCTCCGCTCGGCTTGATCAGATCTAGCAGGTCTCGATTCCCGTCATCTCCTGTGATAACCGCAACTTCGTCAAAGAGACTAGGCTGCATGAAGTCTTCTGCTTCCAGCTCAGTTACTGTTTCGGGTTTGTTGCCCCAGACAACTGAGAATATTTCCAACCCAGGCAGCATCTTCTTAGCGGTTGGGCAGCAAAAAGGTTCTCGGAAGCCACGGTAAGGAACTGTTTCTCCCGGTTTACAGAAGTAACTGTTTAAAGTCAGAAGGCAAAGCCGCATCTGTACACTCTCCTTCCTTCCCCGCCGGGTTCTCCCAACACGGTCTTCATTAGTGGGTTCATAACCCAGTCCAAAGGTCCCCTCATTCACTGGACATTCCCAGGCTTGCAGTTTGGGGTATGTTTTTCCGGATCTGGCCATAACCATTCCTGGTAGATAGGACATCTTAAGCATCAAGGGCACTATGCAGTTTATTTGCACCGTCCCGAAATCAAAGAGAACTCAAGAATTTGCAGTCCTTCCTTCTATGAACTGCACAGTATCATATTGAAATCCCGAGAGGGGTAGGTTGGCAGTTTCAGGGTTGACCTCAAAGAGAGGCTGGCCCTTTGGCTTTTTGAGCTGGCTATAGTCATCCCCCTGAATGGTGATGACTTTGTCCTTGTAGGGGAACTTGACCTTTTGGTGCAAGGACGAGGGTACTGCCTTAGTGTGGTGTATCCATGGTCGCCCCAGGAGCAGGTTGAAGCTAGTCGGTACATCAATCACCTGGAATGGGACTTCCATCACAGCGACCCCCAGTACTTCCCTCCGAGTGCTGTCATAGGCTTTTACTATTTGGTCCGATGGAGTGAAATCTGTGTCTTCCAACCCCAGACAACTAGCTACCCTTAATGGGCAGACATTCAGCGCTGACCCATTATCAATGAGAACCATGGGCACAGTTTTGTCTCTGGTCTGGACAGTGACATAGAGAGCATTGTTATGACTGCCTCCCTCCTTAGGCAAGTCGTCATCAGAGAAACCGATGCTTCGTGTTTTAGATGATTGGGTGAGGGTGGATACTAGCACTTCAGGGCTAACCTCTACCGATGTCTGAAGTTGGCTCAAAGCCTTGCAAAGAGCTTGGCGATGAGGAAAGGATGATGCCAAAAGTTCCCAGATTGACACCCTAGCTTGTGTCTTTTTTAACTGTGCAAGTACTGGGTCTTCTTTTAGTTCTTCTGCCCTCTGGTAGGGTTTGTTTTGAATTTTGTCCAGAACTAACGGTTCGTATTGTCTCTCGCTCCTGGTTATAGCATCAAGTTCTTCGGTTAGGTCATTCAAATCCAAGACACAGATGTTATTCATTTCTAGGAACAGTTCGAAAGGATTGATCGGTTCCTGATCGGTCATAATAGCGTTTACCCCGTGATTTGGTAAGGGGTTGGTGCTAATGTTTGGCTTACTTTTGGGAATAATTGAACCGTTGTCCACCAGGTCCTGGATGCGGTTCTTGAGCGTCCAACATGCTTCAGTCTTGTGCCCATGCCCCTGATGATACTCACAGTATTCATCAACCCTGTAATTCCTTGGTAATGGGTTTGGTGGTGGCCTTACTTCCAAAGGCTTAATGTAGTTGGCCTTGACAGCCTCTCGGAATACCACAAGGATCGGCATCCCGAGATCAGTATAGGTTCTTCTGGGCGATTGATTATTGTTTCTCATGTTCCCCACACGTAAAGGATTCGTGGGGGTGATGCTAGCCACTTCGTGGACCTTGTTAGCTTGGCTAGGTTTCTTATACTTTGAGGTTCCTGAGTCTTCTTTCAGTTGCCCCATTTGTATCAGATCCTCTACCTTCGTAGCAATGGCAATGAGCGACTGGAATGTTGGTAGGTACTGAGTCTGTAGTTGTTGCTGGTAGACAGGCTGTAGATTTTTTATTATTATGTCCACCTGCTCTTGTTCAGAAGGCCGATTAATCATCTGGGCAGCCTTAGCCCTCCACCTCGTAAGGAACGAGGAAAAGGGTTCATTGTTTTTCTGCTTGGTGGTTTCTAGTTCCCTACGGGTAACATCCACCTCCATGTTATAACGGTATTGGGAATTGAATGCATTGCAGATGTCTTCCCATGTTTTCATTTTGGATCGGTCTAAACTGACAAACCACCTCAATGCAGCACCGGTAAGAGATTGTTGGAACAGCTGAGCAAGGAGCTCGCTGCTCAATCCAAATGGGTTAAGAGCACCTACATACATTTTCAAATGAGTCTTAGGACAAGTGGTTCCGTCAAATTTGTCCATGTTGGGCATCTTGAACTTAGTTGGCAACCTAGCTTCAGGGAACAAGGACAAGGAGTCCATGTCCACCACCTCTCTGTGGGTCTTGAGGGCAGTGATAGATCTTTCCAGAAGTTCTAGCTTCTCTCGCATTCTCTGAGCTTCCAGCTCGGAGGTGGTTTTAGAGGGCATATCGTCTAGGTTCAGGGCAGGGTTTGTAGGTTCAGCAGTAGGACCCTGATTGGAGGCAGCAGGTCCATTTCCCCCGGCTGAAGCCCCATTTCCATTACCATTTCCCAGTTCAGCTATCAGGGTGGTCCTTTGGGCAGCCAACGCCTCATTCATTCTGGCCTCCATTCTGGCCTCTAGTTGTTCAATGAGAGTTTGGATATCAGCAAGTGATGCCATTGGTGCAGGTGAAGCTGTTGAGGTTGTAGGTGAAGCCAGTGTAGCTGGTGAAGCTGGTGAAGCTGGTGATAGTACTGTAGGTGTGGCTGGCACTGATGTTGGTACTTGGATTGTGGGCACCTGTAAGGATAAGGGTAGCTGGATTAGGTACAGTGGCTGGTGTATCAGGGTAACTGATGTGTAGATCGACTCTTTTGTCCAACTGTGCATGAATATGGAGGGTATTTCATGCTTTCTTTGTGTTTACCCCATGCTTATGATATGTCGTGAATGCGCATAACAACACGTCATAAACTATTTAATGGTATGGTTCACATCATTGGGTGCATACAGTCCTAAAGGATAGGTTCTATAGGCTATGACACAAATAGAGAATCGGCTTGTAAAGGGACCCTTGAACCTTGAGTATGGATATACTTAACCACATGTGAAACAAAGAGTTTCGCGTGGGTCCAACGGTACGCATACCCATGGGCCACCCCCAAAAGGATTAGGGGCGGTTTGCGGTAACAGGGAGGACGCTTTGGCTGTCCGTCGACATAATCAAAGAGACCTGCCGATCAGCGCTACTTGCTATCCAGACTCAGAAGTTTGAACAGAGAGAGAAGAAATTCATTTGAAATTCATTTTTTATGCAATGGAGAAAAAAGATTCTCGATCGTGCAAATAAAAATCAACAAATTTAAATAACTTAAAGTAAAGTCCAATTAGGTCCAAATTCTCCTTATCTCGTATTCTTAAAGAAAGAATACTTGATTCATGTCAAGGTACCCTGCAAAACAAAGCATAATAAAATAATGCCCTAAAGAAGAGCGGGTTAGTCTATGCAGCAATTGTAGTCCTCTTTATGCAAAAAGATTGCATAAATTAAGTCCCCAGCAGAGTCGCCAAACTGTGAACCCCTCCCCAAAACATCAGATGGCATGTGGATGCATGTGACTAAGGAAGAAATGCACGTGATGTATGAGTCGCCACCTTGTTTAATTATTTTAGGGTAAACTAGGAAAAAACACTAAGTGACTCCAATTTTAATTATCCTAAATGCTAGATTAATTAACCCAATGTTAAAGCATGGTCTACGAACCCGAGATGGATCCCGAGACTATGTCATGCTGATTAAACTAACCAATGAAAGAAATGCTTTGCAAGGCGAAAGATGATGCGATTTGGACCAATGAAAAATGTTTATGTGATTTTGACTTGCCGCTCGGGGTGAAATCCCGAGCGTGCCTACGTACTTCCGTTTGAATGGAAGATCAAAGTCCACGTAGTTCGATAGGCCTCTTTTAGAGGGCTTTGAATGGGGATGCTTTATGCATGAGTGTGTGTATGCTTTGTGCATTTTGTTTGGGCATTTTGCCAAAGGATTGATTGATTTTTAGGCATTTGATGCCAAAAATGTTGATTTTAATGGCTTTTAGCCAAAAAGATTGATTTAGGCAATCGTTGCCAAAAATGATTAATTTTAGGCGATTGTCGCCAAAATGATTGATTTTAAAGCTCTTAGCCAAAATAAGTTGATTAATTTTAAGGCATTTTGCCAAAAGATTGATTTAATTGTAGGCAATTTGTTGCCAAAACGTGATCGATTAAGGCTTTTAGCCACAATTATTAATTAATTGGACTTAAGCCAGATTTGTTTGAAATAAAGGTGATTACACCATAGCTATTAATTAACTAGGTATTTTAAGCCAATATTGTCGGATTTAGGCTTTAATACCTCGATTATTAATTAATCGGGCATTTAGCCTAATTTTAATTGAGGCAATTTGTTTGCCTAATGATGACATGGATGCATTTATGCAGTTGTAGAATTATTAGGAGTAGAAAAGAAGCATGCATGAAGTGCTAAAATTAAATAGGCAGAGTTCAGTTCATGTACCTGATTTAATCGTCGACCGCTTCTTAACTCCAGGTTAAGCTCCTCGTTGAGGGAATTAATTTTAATTTAATTTTAAGTGACCAAGTATCACAACAATAAAATAAAACTAAAATTAAAAAAAAATGCAAGAAAGCAGTAAAGAATCGCAAAGAGCGTAGGGAGAAGAAGCGTCCGTCAACACAGACTGAGTGCCGAAAACGGAATGCCGGGGCCACTATTTATAGGCAACTTCGGACTGTTTCGGCGGCCGGTCTCGGCGGCCGGGCTCGGCGGCCGGACCGCCGGACCGGGCCGCCGGCTCCGGCGGCTAAGACTGCCGGGCCGGGCCGCCGGCCCGGGCGGCTGGGGCCGCCGGTGGTCGGTGGTCTTGCTATTTTTCCGCTCCGGAGGCCTTTCCGGGCGCTCCAGACCTCCGAAAAAAATTTCGGGCCCAGATTCGCGATCCTCGCGACATCCCGGACGTTTCAAGCACCATATTGGCATACTTTCGGTGAACTTCAAAAATGGCCTTTAGTCCGGCCGGACTATTTGCAATCTGGAAAAATTGGCTCTTTGAGCCTCAAAATTCGGGTATTCACACTCACATATGCAACTTCTAACCCTTTAACCCAAGCTTTAGGTACACTAATGTATGAATGAGATGAGCCAGGATCAATTAAAGCATAAACTGTATGATCACATAAGGAAAACTCACCAACTATTACATCTGGAGCTTCCTCATCTTCTCTGGTTCGCATAGCATAAACCCTGGCTGGACCTCTTGTATCAGGTCTGTCCACAGTCTCTGACTGCTGTCTCTGCCCTCCGGAGCTCTCACCTCTACCTCTGCCTGCTATGAACTGTGTAGGAACTTTTGCCCTCTTCGGACAATCCTTCTTCTGATGGTCTGATGCTCCGCATATCCAACATTTACCAGTCACCAACCAACAATCTCCACCATGCCGTCTGCCACAATGCTCACAAGGTGGAAAAGTATAACCGGCTGACTCTCCTCGACTGGTGCCTCTACCCATTCCTCTGCCTGAACCTCGACTACCACCGGCAGAACTAGCCACAACTGATACCGCTGGCATGTTAGCACCCCTAGCTGAGCCTTGGCTAAAGGAAGGTCTAGCACTAGCTGAACTACTAGCACCTCTGAATCTCTTGCTTTCTGACTGATAGGTACTGGGTGCACTCTGAGTCTGGTCTCTCCTCTGCTGAGACCGCTGGCGTCTGGTACGCTGACTGGCCTGAATTCGCTCTATCTCCTGAGCTGCCTCTACCACAGCTGAGAACTCTCTGAATCTGGAAGCTACCACTCCCATTTGAATCTCATCGTTCAGGCCTTCCTGAAACTTTTTACACCTTTCGGCTTCTGTAGCCACTATCCCCTTACCATACCTGCTGAGTCTGGTAAACTCTCGCTCATATTCGGCAACTGACATTCTGTTCTGCCTCAGGTATAAAAATTCTTTCCTTCTCGCATCTAGGTAAGCCTCTGTGATGAACTTCTTCTTGAATTCATCCAAGAAGAATTGCCATGTACGCTGATCTGCTGATACCCGCTGCTGAACAGTAGTCCACCATGTATATGCTTCATCTATGAGCAATGAGGTGGCACAAACCAACTTATCCTCTGGTGTACATTGTAATTGTTCCAGAACTCTCGATGTCCCATCTAACCAATACTCAGCTCTTTCTGGACTATCATCCTTGTTAGCACTGAATTCTTTCGCCCCATATTTCCGAAGCTTCTCTAGTGGGGGCTTTCTTTCTCTTTCTACTACTATTGGTGCTTGAGGCATCACCCCTGCAATCTGTCGAAAAGTATCTGCAAGTTGCTTTAACAACACCTCTTGACCTGGTGCTCTTGGAGCCTCACCCTCCACTGCTCTGGAGGCGTGTGACTCGCTCTCACCTTATGCATGCACACTATACTGACTTATGCATGCAAGCCCGGGGAAACTAAACCTAGGGCTCTGATACCAAAATTTGTAACACCCCTTCCCGGTCCACCCGTAAACCCGAATAAACCGAGTCGAGACGTTACAAACTGGTTGACTGTATGGCCTGACATGCTGAAGGCATAATGTATATTGAATATAATCGCATGCTGATATTGTTTACAAAAATAATGTAATTTATATTTACAAAACATGATACTAATGTCAAAATGAAATGGGCCCAACTGAGTGCCCTGTACATGCCATAAAAAGGGTAGACAAAGATACATATTAAAATGAGTAGCTACCCTGAAGACTGAGTCTTCTACAGATGAACTGCAGCAGTTGTAAGCTGACTCTCTACGGACCAATCTCAAAACCTGCGAGTTAAACAGGTAACTCGCTGAGCAAATAAAGCTCAGTGGATATCTCAGCAGATAAAGAAACAATTTAACACATACATGTATAGAAAGAACCATGTAAACACATATGGCACATATAAGCACACACATCATGATACTTTCATGATACCTTGATTATCTTTTGTACTATTTATAATACTGTATAATTCATGAAATGTTATGTCAAGATATCTGTATGGCTCCATAAGGTTATAGTGAAACCGAAGTGATAAGAAAAACTGTATGAAACTGGATGAATACTGTATGCTTGGCTGCTATGGCCCATATATAATCATATCCACTCAACGGCCTGTAGCCGGAGTATCAAACTGTATGAGGTGCAGATCTGCTATCCTATGTCGCGACATAGCCTTATCTACATGGTTTCTACCTAACCTCAATGGAGCATAATGTTGGTATGTCAATAATATCACACAACATCATAGTCATAGTTCATAACTTCATAATTCATAATGTTTATTTGATTTCACATCATTTGCATGCTTGCATGTTGTTTTGATACATGTTCTAATGTTGTATTTGATGTTAAAATGATTGGAGGCATATAAGTGAAGCAAAGGAATACAATTGCATTGAAAAAGAAGTCCAAAAATGCATGAAAACACAAGTCGCGAGCGCGCCTTGCAAAGTCGCGAGCGCGTAATGCACCAGATGAGAGACAGTGAGTTATCGGGCACAAGTCACGAGCACGTACGTGAAAGTCGCGAGCGCGAGAAGTGCCAAATGAGAGACAGTGAGTTCCCAGGCCAATTTCGCGAGCGCGCGATGAAGGTCGCGAGCGCTTACAGGCCAAGGGCCAAGTACGCGAGCGCGCACTTCACAGTCGCGAGCGCAAGATGTGCCAAATGAGAGTCAGAGAGTTTGCGAGCACAAGTCGCGAGCGCACACTTGAATGTCGCGAGCACGAGATGTGCTAAATAAGAGGCAGAGAGTTTCAGGTGAAAGTCGCGAGCGCGTAGTTCAAATTCGCGAGCGCGAGAAGGCAACGCGAACTCGTCATGCAATTCGCGCGCGCGCTTCTAGCCTGCACTGTCTGTACTCTTTTGGTCATATCTCTCAATATACAACTCCAATTTGGATGATTCAAAAACCCAAATAAAGCTAACACACAGAGGAACAAATAACTCTTCTATGAAACTTCCTAATTCCATCAATAAATGGGGTCAAAATCGATGAAGTTACTAGTGAAATTCCAGCAAAACCTGTTTCAACATAAACTCACTCTTTACTTCATTTATTCAATACCTCCCCTGTTTTCCCCTGTTTTCTCACCATTACCAGTCCTCCCACTCAACATGAAGCAATATTGTCTCAATAGCAACACACCACACAATTCTCATGCAAAGAAAATGAAAAATAACAAGAGATATCAAACCTTTACTCCAAAAGCTTGAGCTCCTCTTTAACTTCTTTTCTCTACACTCTTTGAACTCCCTTCACCTATAAATAAGAATTCTTATAAATTCTAAAATAATAACACCAAATGATTCAATTATGAACTTCAAAAAGGTTTACTTACTTGGATAAAGAGAAGTTGAGGTTAAGGCTTAACTCCCATTAAAATTGAAAGTAAGGTGGAAGAGGAAAGGAAGAAGATGAAGAAGATGAAGATAAACATGAAAATGGGAAAGTGAAAATGAGTATTATGGGTAGGCCATAAAAAATCAAGGGATTTGTGTGTAAAAGTTCTAAATGGTACCTCAATTGTAAACAGGCTACAACTTAATACCCAAGCTTAAT
Organism: Jatropha curcas; assembly: GCF_041381405.1. NCBI lineage: Eukaryota > Viridiplantae > Streptophyta > Magnoliopsida > Malpighiales > Euphorbiaceae > Jatropha > Jatropha curcas. The sequence continues at coordinate 13,986,910 of NC_143153.1, forward strand.
CTTTTAATGCAAATCAATCCTCACCTATGTGCTTTAATCTTTTCTCTCAATCAAGTAACTCCACTTAATAACCCATTCTACCCCAACCGGGTTTGGTTCAACTCGACTCAACTCGACTACTCGACTATGCTAAGACTCGACTCGGTAGGATGTCACATGTTAAATCAAAAACAGTTGAAGAACATACCACAGCACTTGAGAAGTTCTTCCTTAGGCTTCGAAAGTACAATTTAAAGCTCAACCCGGCAAAATGTCTGTTTGGAGCTACATCCGGAGTATTTCTGGGGCATATGGTCAGCCGGAAAGGCATAGAGATTGAACCTTCAAAAGCCAAAGCCATTTTGGAAATGCCAGCACCGAAGACGGAAAAGGAAGTTCGGGGTTTCCTGGGAAGGCTACAGTACATCAGCCGGTTCATTAATAATTGGTCGATACTTGTGGTCCGATCTTCAAATTACTCAGGAAAGGGGTATCCGTCAAATGGAACGAAGATTGTCAGAAAGCCTTTGATCAGGTCAAACAGTATTTACTATCTCTGCCAGTCTTGCAACCACCAAGGCCAGGAAAACCTTTGCTATTGTACCTATCAGTGACAGAAGAAGCGATGGGTGCAATGCTAGCTCAACAAGCAGAAGACACCAGGGTAGAAAATGCCGTGTACTACCCTAGCAAAAGGATGCTAGACTATGAGCTGAAGTATAATAAGATAGAGAAGTTATGTCTGGCTCTAGTTTGGGCTTGTACAAAGTTGCAGCACTACCTTTCATCCTATACCACATATGTTATCTCTGAATCGAACCCCTTGAAATTCCTTATGGAGAGGCCGGTTCTTAACAGTAAGATGGCTAAGTGGGTGTCAGTGCTCGCAGCCTATGACTTGAAATTTGTACAACGAAAGGCAGTAAAAGGAGGAGCCTTGGCTGACCAATTAGCGGAACTGCCCGTGGAAGACGAAATGAAAGAAGTGGAGTTTCCCAACGAAGATCTCTTGAACGTGGAAAATGACGTTTGGAAGATGTATTTTGATGGAGCTTCGAATTATCACGGAAATGGAATTGGAGTCGTGTTCAAAACTCCTTATGGAGAATACGTCCCAATCGCAGTCAAGTTAGATTTCGACTGCACCAACAATGAAGCCGAGTATGAAGCTTGCATTAAGGGGTTAGAAGCGGCCCTAGAAAAAGAGATAAAAGTCCTTAGGGTTTTCGGGGATTCCAATTTAATAGTCTCCCAAGCTCTAAGGAAGTGGAAAATTAAGGAAGAGCGTTTGGTTCCCTACCTACAACGCTTGGACGAATTGGCTCAATAATTCGAGGATCTGTCTTTCCATTACTTGCCTTGAGCCAAGAACCAGTTCGCTGATGCCCTTGCTACTTTAGCTTCCATGGTCAATGTAGAGGGGAATCAAATCATTCGACCTTTGACAGTTCGGCTACAGAAACAGCCGGCCCACATCATGAATTTGGTCGATGACAAGCCCTGGTTTTGGGACGTACAGAATTATCTTCAGAACGAGGTTTACCCGGATGGATCCTCGAAGACTGATCAACGGACATTGAGACGGTTAGCATCCGGATATTTCCTTACTGGGGGAGTTCTATATAAAAGAAGTTGGAACGGTTTGCACCTAAGATGCGTAGATGAAGGGGAAGCTCAAACCATTATGGATTCCTTACACAACGGGGAGTCCGGTCCACACATGCACGGGATAGCTCTGGCTCGAAAAATCATGAACCTGGGTTATTACTGGTCAACTATGAATGCAGATTGCGTGAGGCACACGCAGAAGTGCCATGAGTGTCAAATTTTTGCTAAGCTGCAAAAACAGCCTCCGGTCAATTTGAATCCCATTGCTTCACCTTGGCCCTTCGTAACTTGGGGCATAGATGTGATCGGAAAGATCCACCCAAAGGCTTCCAATGGTCATCAATTCATCCTGGTTGCTGTAGACTATTTCACTAAGTGGATCGAGGTAGCCTCTTATTCGGTTTTGAATGCCAAGAAGGCGGCACAGTTCGTTCGTACTAACATCCTTTGTCGGTACGGAACGCCATTTGAGATCATCACTGATAATGGGTCCCACTTTCAGAGTGAATTTTCTGATTTGTTGAAAGAAAAGAGAATCCAACATTATAAGTCCTCACCCTATCGTCCACAAACAAATGGGGCTGTAGAGGCTGCAAATAAGGCTAGAAAAGTCATTTTGCAGAAGACAGTTCAAAAGCACAAAGCTTGGCACAAACAGTTACCAAATGCCCTATGGGGATATAGGACTTCAATCAGAACGCCCACCGGAGCAACTCCGTATTCCTTGGTATATGGTATGGAGGCAGTGCTGCCTGTTGAACTGGAAGTCCAGTCGGTAAGAATCATCCGGGAAAGCCAAATCAGCGAAGCAGATTGGGTCCAGAATTACCAACTCCAACTCCTGGGAATTGATGAGAAAAGATTACAAGCGATCCACCGAACTCAGGTTTACCAGAGGAGAATGGCTCGGCATTTTAATAAGAAGGTCAAAGACCGAAATTTGGAAGAAGGTTGTTTGGTCTTGAAGGAAATTAGACAACCAGTCATAGACCCACGTGGGAAGTTCCGCCCTCATTAGGCTGGGCCCTACATTCTAAAGAGAATACTATCTGGCGGAGCCGTCATTTTGATTGATTTAGATGGTTTGGAGTTCACGAATCCATGTAATTAAGATCAGATAAAAAGATATTATGTGTAATTATAATCATTGCATGATGTAAAAAAGAGCTACATTAGACCTGATTCTCCTCGGAAAAAAGAAATTATGTATCGGAGATATGTAGGCAACCCTCTTTGGGCGCGGTCTAAACATTAATGGAAAAATCATTTCATAATTCAGTCTTCTTTGCCAAAAAAAAAAAAAGAGGAAAGAAAAGAGAAAAAGTGCAAAAAAAAAAAAGAAGAACCCGCTAAGTTGAAAACCCGAAAAGGGCGGCTTAGGCAAAAGTTGGGGCCCGCTAAGCTGAAAACCCGAAAGGGCGGCTTAGGCAAAAATGTGTAGCTCGCTAAGCTGAAAACCTGAAAGGGCGGCTTAGGCAAAAGTTAGAGCTTGAATAAATAAATTGGGAAATGCTTGGAAAGCCCAAAAGTCAAAATTGTAATGTCATTCCAATAAAGTCAAGCAAAAGAGTCCATAAAGTTCAAAAAAATAAATAAAATAAAAGTCTAAGTCCAAAAAAAAAAAAAAAAAAAAAATCTAAGCGTCCCGTCGCCTACGTGGGGCAACATCCTCAATGTCGTCTTTAGGTGCTAAACCCTCTCCAACCTTGCTTGTCCGAGGAGCCATCACAATTTCCTCATCGGTCCCGTCCGCATCATCGGTGCCAACCTAAGCCCAACCCTCAAGTGCACTCAGCAGTGCGTTCCTCCTTGGCCTCTCAATCGGCCAAACAGCAGCAATGAACCAGGTTCGGTACTCTGGAGAAGTATGAACACCGGCAGGATTAGGTAGGGGCCTAACCATGTGATGATCTCTAACCCAGGCCTTAAGGATGGCTCGGGTAACACCCGGAGTAATAACTGAATCCACGGAAGTGCCATCCACAATCGGAACAGTCTGGTCTATCCCCATCTACCTCAAAACACGCAAAGCGCAGTACCACGTGCAATGTGTAAGGCCTAGCAGGTAAACTTGGGTATGGCAGAAGCTAACCTGGATAAAGCGGGTGATGTCATACCAGGAAATGTACCATAGTACCTCATTTGGACCCAACTCAATCAGCCATGAGGTCCATGCATCAGTAGATGGATGAGTGATTAGGATCCTCCGCATACGATACTGAGAGGGGTTATAAGGCAAGAAAGTAGGAGCAGCAACCGCTTGGAGGTGGTCCTTTAACCAAACCTGAGTATAGATCCTTTCTATTACGAAGGAATGAACCAAAAGAAAGAAGAGACAATAAGGAAAAGGAGAAGGGAAAATACCTGGAGAATGATCGGAGAGACAGTCCAATTGTCAAAACCCAAGGCGGCTCTGTTAAGACTTCAGATAGTCTCGACTAGCACAATACCGCCGATGCAGCCCATGTCCTCCATCTGATGAACCATCGGACAGAATCGTAAATCTCCAAAACCTGGATCCTTATTAAACAAGAAACCCGCCAATAAGCAGAAAACAAAAGCCCGCATCCTCAGCCTCATTCGGTCTGGGTCATCTGGTCGAGTCTCTGAAAATTCATCAATCAGTGGTAGCAGAATTGCCTTCTGGTCATCCACAACCATGGCTCTAGCCTGTGGCCGGCTGAACTGGAACAGACTTTCAAACGACCGCATATACCCAATTTTGACCTCATGTCTAACCAAAGGGGCATTGGGATCGCACCCTATAATCTTGCAGAATTCCTCAAAGAGAGGACACATTTCCTCCATCATGGCACCGAATCGAAAAACGTGGGCCTCCGGGTCCCAAAATCTGATGCAGGCCTGTAAAAAATCCCAGTCTATAACTACTCCCCTAAGGGTAGCAATAGGAGATAGACCGTACCTCCCCAAATTGATCTTTTCTACCTTGGGGAGACTCTTAGTCCAATTGTGCATGCTGTGGTTATAAAAGGGATTCATTTTTGAAAAAAAGAAGAAGAAGAAACTGACTGATTTCCTAGAGAAAACTGCTTTTTTGGCTCAAATTTCAAGAGAGAAATCTTTGAGTTTGAAAGTTAAAAATGAATGTAAAAATGAAACTTCAGCTATTTATAAGGAAAATAGCCAAAAGGCGGGTCTTCTGGACACGTCCGTTTTTCGCCTTCAAAATTTGTTTTTTCAGACAACCACCGACTCCCATAAATCATTTATGGTTGCCGGTGGGGGGCAACTGTGAATACTCAAATTTTGAGGCTCAAAAAGCCTATTTTCCCGGACTGCAAACAGTCCGGCCGGACCGGAGGCCATTCGGAAAGTTCACCGAAAGTATGCCAATATGGTACTTGAAACATCCGGAAAATTACGAGGATCACGGAACTGGTCCCAGAATATTTTTTGGAGGTACGGAACTCTCGAAAAAGCCTTTGGAACGACAGCCTAGCAAGTGGACAGGGTAGGGTGGCAGCAGCCGCCCTCCAGCCTGGTTTTTCCCTATAAATACAGCCCCGAATCGACAGTTTTACACACTCGGTCTGTGTTGACGGACGCTCTCTTCTCTCCTACGCTCCTTACGGTTCTTCTACTGCTTTTCTGCATTTAGTTTAGGCTTTTATTACTCTACTGTTGTGATATTTGGTCACTTAATTGAATATTAATTTTAATTAGTATTCCCCAAACGAGGAGCTTAATCTGGAATTTTCAAACTGAAGCTAAGAAGCGGCCGCCGATTAACTCAGGTAATAACGAAACTCTGCCCATTTAATTTCAGCATTTTGTGCATATTCTCTTCTACTCTAAATTCTAATTAAATAATTAAATGACTGCATTCACACTATCGTCATTTTGGCAACAAACTGCCTTAAGTAAATAAGTTTAGGCTAAAATGCCCGGTTAATCAATAATCGCGGTATTAATGCTTAACTCCGAACATATTGGCTAAAGTGCCTAGTTAATCAATAACTACTGTGTAATTGACTTTATTTCGAACAGTTCGGCTAAAAGTCTAATTAATCAATAATTGTGGCTAAAAGCCTTAATCAATCACGTTTTTGGCAACAAATTGCCTACAGTTTAATCAATCACGTTTTGGCAACAAATTGCCTACGGTTTAATCAATCGCTTTTGGCAACAAATTGCCTATAATTCAAATAACCACTTTTTGGTGACAAATCGCCCAAATATCACCTTTTCTTTGGCAATAAATTGCCTAAATTATATATCATCTTTTGGCACGAATGCCTTAATCATTTTGGCGACAAATCGCCCAACAAAACCCTTTTTGGACACAAATAGCCCAAACCTCAATTTTTGGCAATAAATTGCCCAATCAAATACCTTTTGGTAACAAATGCCTAAAACGAAAAATCAATCAATCTTTGGCAAAAATGCCTAAAAAATGCACGAAGCATGCACACACTCATGCATGAAGCATACCCCTTCAAAATGCCTTTGAATAGGCTTTATCGAACTACGTCGGCTTTGATCTCTCATTCAAACGAGAGTACGTAGGCACGTTCGGGATTTAACCCCGAGCGGCAAGTCGAAATCATCAAAACACTTTTACTGGTCCAATTGCATCAAATTACCTTACAAAGCATTTACACTTAGGTTAGTTAATCAGCATGACATAGTCTCGGGATCCACCTCGGGTTCGTAGATTGTGCCTTAAACTTTGGGGTAATTAATCTAGACTTAGGTTAATTAAATTTGGAGTCATTTAGGGTTCTTTCTTAGTTTTCCCTTATAAAAATAAACTAGGTGGCGACTTCATAAAACACACATGTGAGCATACCTCATTCGAGCATAATTTTGCCTTCGCGAGGGGGGGGGTTCACACCGAGCAAGAGCTTCAACTTCTGAGGAAGCTCTCAAAGAAATATGAACAGAAGGAGTCGAAGGAGAAAAAGGCAGAAGGGAAAACAAAGAAAAGAAAAATTGAAACTGCTACATCATAGAAACAGGTAGCGAAAGCTCGTGATAAAGGTAAATCAGTTCTTTCAACTTACCCTCTCATGCGTTCTTATGTGATTGATTGGAAGTTCTTTGGTGGTGATGAGTTTAATTTTAAGGAACTTTTTGAGTTCCAAGGCTGGATGAACTTTTTGTCTTTGAATAAACTGTGCTATAAGAGTTTGGTTAAGGAATTTTATGGCTCTTTGAAAGATAATGGGACAGAGTCAATCTCTGTAAAGCTTCAGGGTGAAACGAAAGAGTTATCGTACGCTGATTTTGGGAAAATTTTTTATGTACCGAATGCTGGGTCCAGGGTGACCAAAATTAAGGACGTGTCTAGGGTTAGCGATTACAAAAAGGAAGAGTTTGTGAAAAAGATTGTGAAAAAGTTTTCTGCAGATAAATAGGGCACAATAGAATGCTCTAACTTGATAGAGAGCATGAAATGGTTGTACAAGCTCATTGTACATTATATCTATACCAAGAGCGCTTCACTAACGTATGTGAATCAAGTAGAGCTATGTATCATGTGGCACATAGTTGAGAAGAAACCTCTCAATCTATGTCACATTGTTTTTGACAAATTGCAGAACAATCCCAAAAAGCTACCCTACGGTATGATTCTTACCCCTGTGTTTGAGTTTCTGTATGTTGATCTAGATGAGTATGTTGGTCAGTCTGTTTCCAAGTTAGATAGTGGGTCTTTGAAAATGAAGGACGAGGAAGGAGGAGAAGAGAAAGAAAAAGAAGAGAAGGAAAAGAAAGAAACAGAAGAGAAGGAGGAGAAAGAGAAGGAAGAGAAAAGAAAAGAAGAGATTGAAAAAGAAAAGAAAGTAAAAGAGAAGCTGGAAATACAAAGAAAGAAAAAGTAATGAAGGACAAGGAAAGTAAAGAACAAATTGAGAAGAAGAGAAAAGGAAAAGGAAAAGGAAAGTTAGATGAAATAGTAGAAGAAGAAAAGAAATCAGAAGAGAAAGTAAGAGAAGAGGAAAAGAAGACAGAAGAAAAGGCAGAAGAAGAGAAAGAAGAAACACAAGAAGAAGAATTAGAAGAAGAGAGAAAAGAGGAAACTGAAAAGGAGAGTACTGCAGAGAAAGAAGAATCAGAAAAAGGAGAAACAGAAAAGAAGAAAGAGCCTGAAAAGATAGAAAAAGGGAAGAAAGTGGAAGAAGGTAGTGATGCTGAAACTGAGAAGCTTGAAATTAGTGATGAAGAGAAAACAACTGAGGATAAGACAGAACAAGAGTCTGAGTTGTTGTCGGCTCAAAGAAGCAGGGAAATTATGCTGGGAAGAATAGAAAAGGAGTTAATAGAAGAGCACAACAAAGAACTTGATGAGGCAATACAATAGTGTCAGACTATAATTGGACAGAATCAATCTCTCATCAAGACTTTGGAAAGAATGAAGGATGTAAATACAAGGAAGTTAGCTACTCTCAGAGTGAAAGGAACAACCTACATCCCCTCCTCAGAAAAACCAAAGAACGTGAAGCACACTATAGGAAAGCACAGGACTCATGGAAGGAAGCCTCCACTACACCCATCTTCTAAAAGACCAGAGAGTTCTTCTGAGACTGCTCCAGCTCAGAACTTGAGGAGTTCTAAGAGACTTAGAACTGGTTCTAAGCCTCTCTGATTTGTTTCTTATATGTTTTGAACAATTTATTTTTGCTTTATCTTCGTAGGATTATATTTTTGAACTGTTTATTTTTCTTTATTTTGCTTTAATTGTGTCTAACCCTTTTGTATGATGACAAAAAGGGGGAGAATGCAGGTATTTTGGTGATATTCTGAATATTTTGGTACATACTTAGTAACTAAGGTACTTATATCTGTGTTGATTGGTGATGGCTATTGCTTTCTATATGGTCTATGTTGTTGAGCATATTTTCTATATGATAAGCTGAGTGTTTTTAGAACTTAGATTCTTATTCTAACGACTATTTTGCAGGTTGGACATAAGATTTTTTGTTCTTAATATCAGTTTCTATTGTTTTTGCTCTGACCAATTATTAGAATTTAGAATATCTTGTCTATTTTTGCTAGTTCTAATATATATATATATATATATATATATATATATATTGCTAGTTCTAAAATCAGTTTTCTAAAAGGCCTTCCTAGTTCTAATTTTTCACAAAAACGTTTTATTGCATCTATTCAGGGGGAGCAAAATACATGTTCTAATTTGCTTCATATTAAAAATCTTTTGGCATGTGTGAATACTCAAATTTTGAGGCTCAAAAAGCCTGTTTTCCCGGACTGCAAACAGTCCGGCCGGACCGAAGGCCATTTTGAAAGTTCGCCGGAAGTATACCAATATGGTACTTGAAATGTCCGAAAAATTGTGAGGATCGCAGAACTGGTCCCGGAATATTTTTTGGAGGTCCAGAACTCCCAAAAAAGCCTCTGGAGCGAAAAAAAGGCACGGGTCGATGTGCCCGCCCTGTCCACCCTCAAGGGCGGCCCAGCCTGCCCAAGCAGGGCGGGCATGCCCGCTCGGCCAAGGCGGGCATGCCCGCCCAGCAGGGCGGGCGTGCCCGACCGGGCCAGGCGGGCACGCCCCCCCAAGCAGGGCGGGCGCGCCCGCTCGGACCGGGCGGGCACGCCCGCCCGGCCCAGGCGGGCGCGCCTGACCGTCCCAGGTGGGCATACCCGCCCATTTGGGGCGGGTACGCCCGCCCGGGATGGCGGGCATGACCGCCCTCAAAGGGCGGTCTAGCTTGCCCTGGGGGGCGGGCATGCCCGCCCTCAAAAGGCAGCACGCCCGCCCTCAAGGGCGGACACGCCCGCCTTCCAAGGCGGGCAGAACCGCCATCGGGTCGCCTTTTTTCTATAAAATTGGCCCCGGGGCCTCCGTTTTTACCCACTCAGTCTGTGTTGACGGACACTCCTTCTCCCTCACGCTCTTTGCGATTCTTTACTGCTTTTTTGCATTTTTATTCAGCTTTATTATTTTTCTTGTTTTGTTATTTGGTCATTTAAAATCAAATTAATTAATATTACCTTAACGAGGAGCTTAACCTAGAGTTAAGAAGTGGTCGCCGATTAAATCAGGTACATGAACTAAAACTCTGCCTATTTAATTTTAGCATGTCATACATTCTTCTCTTCTACTCCTAATAATTCTATAACTGCATAAATGCATTCATGACATCTTTAGGCAAATAAACTGCCTCAATTAAATAAATTTAGGCCAAATGCCCGGTTAATAAATAATCGTGGTATTAAAGCCTAAACCCGACAATATTGGCTTAAAAGCCTAGTTAATCAATAACTATGGTGAAATTGCCTTTATTTCGAACAAATCCGGCTTAAGTCCAATTAATCAATAATTGTGGCTAAATAGCCTTCATTAAACACGTTTTTTCTTGGCAATCAATTGCCTACATTGCAATTCAATTAATCAATTTTTGGCAAACAAATTGCCTATAAATTAGATTAACCATTTTAGCGACAAATCGCTTAAATCAATTCTTTGGCAAAAATGCCTTAAATTAATCAACCTTTTTGGCTAAAAGCCTTCGAATAATAAATTCTTGGCGACAATCGCCTAAATAATCATCTTTTGGCAAACAATTTGCCTAAATCAACCTTTTTGGCTAAAAGCCTTCAAATTAATCAATCTTTTGGCTAAAAGCCTTAAAATCAAGCATTTTGGCGACAAACGCCCAATCAATCAATTTTTGGCAATATTTGCCTAAATCATTCTTTTTGGCTAAAAGCCTTAAATCAACAATTTTGGCATCAAATGCCTAAAAATCAATTTTCAGGCAAAATGCCTAAACAAAATGCACAAAGCATACACACACTCATGCATAAAGCATACCCATTCAAAGCCCTCTAAAAGAGGCCTATCGAACTACGTTGACTTTGATCTTCCATTCAAACGGAAGTACGTAGGCACGTTCGGGATTTAACCCCGAGTGGCAAGTCGAAATCACTTAAAATTGGTCCAGATTACATTTATCACTTTGCAAAGCATTCATTCATGGTTAGTTTATCAGCATGACATAGTCTCGGGATCCATCTCGGGTTTGCACACCATGCCTTAGACATTGGATAATTAATCTAGTAACTAGGTTAATTAAAATCGGAGTCACTTAGGGTTTTTTTCCTAGTTTACCCTAAAACAATTAAACAAGGTGGCGACTCATACATTCACGTGCATTTCTACCCTTAGTCACATGCATTCATATGCATTTGATGTTTTGGGGAGGGGTTCACAGTTTGGCGACTTCACTGGGGATGACTTATGTAATCTTTTTGCATAAAAGTGGACTACAATTGTTGAATAAACTAACCTGCCCTTCTTTAGGGCATTATTTTACTATGCTTTGTTTTGCAGGGTACCTTGACATAAATCGAGTGTTCTTTCTTTAAGAATACTCGATGAGAGGAAATTTGCACTTAATTGACAAATTTGATTAAGACATTTAAATTTGTTGATTTATTTGCACGATTGAGAATCCTTTTCTCCTATGCATAAAAAATGAATTTCAAATGAATTTCTTCTCTCTCTGTTCAAACTTCTGAGTCTGGATAGCAAGTAGCGCTGATCGGTAGGTCTCATTGATTATGTCGACGGACAGCCAAAGCGTCCTCCCTGTTACCGCAAACCGCCCCTAATCCTTTTGGGGGTGGCCCACGAGTATGCATACCGTTGGACCCACGCGAAACTCTTTGTTTCACATGTGGTTAGGTATATCCATACTCAAGGTTCAAGGGTCCCTTATAAGCCGATTCTCTATTTGAGTCATAGCCTATAGAACCTATCCTTTAGGACTGTATGCACCCAATGATGTGAGCCATACCATTAAATAGATTATGACGTGTTGTTATGCGCATTCACGACATATCATAAACATGAGGTAAACACAAAGAGAGCATGAAACACTCTTCTCATTCATGCACAGTTGGACAAAAGAGTCAATCTACATCAGTCACCCTGATACACCAACCACCGTACTTAATCCAGCTACCCTTATCCTTACAGGTGCCCACGATCCAACTGCCCACATCTGTGCCAGCTACACCTACAGTGCTATCACCAGCTTCACCAGCTACACCAGCTTCACCAGCTACACCAGCTTCACCTACAACTTCGACAGCTTTACCTACACCAATGGCATCGCTTGCTGATATCCAAACCCTCATTGAACAACTGGAGGCCAGAATGGAGGCCAGAATGGAGACCAGAATGAATGAGGCCCTAGCCGCCTAAAGGGCCGTCCTGATAGCTGAATTGGGTAATGGGAATGGTAATGGAAATTCGGCCGGGGGAAGTGGACCTGCTGCCTCCAATCAGGGTCCTGCTGCTGAACCAACAAACCCCACCCTAAACCTGGATGATGTGCCATCCAAAACTGCTTCTGAGCTGGAAGCTCAGAGATGAGAGAGAAGCTAGAACTCCTGGAAAGATCTATCACTGCTCTCAAAACCCACAAAGAAGTAGTGGACATGGACTCCTTGTCCTTGTTCCCCGAGGCAAGACTGCCAACCAAGTTCAAGATGCCCAACATGGACAAATTTGATGGAACTACTTGTCCTAAAACTCACTTGAAGATGTATGTGGGTGCTCTTAACTCGTTTGGTTTGAGCAGCGAGCTCCTTGCTCAGTTGTTCCAACAATCTCTCACCGGTGCTGCTTTGAGGTGGTTTGTTAGCCTGGACCGCTCTAAGATGAAAACATGGGAAGACATCTGTAATGCCTTCAATTCACAGTACCACTATAACATGGAGGTGGATGTCACTCGAAGAGAACTAGAAACCACCAAGCAAAAAAACAATGAACCCTTTTCCTCGTTCCTTACGAGGTGGAGGGCCAAGGCCGCTCAGATGATTAACCGACCCTCTGAACAAGAACAGGTGGACATAATAATAAAGAACCTGCAACCTGTCTACCAACAGCAATTACAGACCCAGTATCTACCAACATTCTAGTCGCTCATTGCCACTGCTACGAAGGTAGAAGATCTGATTCAAATGGGGCAACTGAAAGAAGACTCAGGAACCTCAAAGTACAACAAACCTAGCCAAGCTAGTAAAGTCCACGAAGTGGCAAGCATCACCCCCACTAACCCTTTGCGTGTGGGGAACATGAGAAATGGCAGTCAATCCAGAAGATCCTATACTGATCTCGGGATGCCAATCCTTTTGGTTTTCCGAGAGGCTGTCAAGGCCAACTACATCAAGCCCTTGGAAACAAGGCCACCACCAAACCCATTACCAAGAAATTACAAAGTTGATGAGTACTGTGAGTACCATCAGGGGTACGGACACAAGACTGAAGCGTGTTGGACGCTTAAGAACCGTATCCAGGACTTGGTGGACAACGGCTCTATTATTCCAAGAAGTAAGCCCAACATTAGCACTAATCCCTTACCCAATCATGGGGTAAATGCTATTATGGCTGACCAGGAACTGATCGATCCTTTCGAATTGTTCCTAGAAATGAACAACGTCTGTGTCTTGGATCTGAACAACCTAATCGAAGAGCTTGATGCTATAACCAGGAGCGGGAGACAATATGAACCGTTGGTCCTGGATAAAATCCAAAATAAACCCTATCAGAAGGCGGAGGAGCCAAAAGAAGACCCGGTACTTTCACAGTTGAAAAAGACCCAAGCTAGGGTGTCAATCTAGGAACTGCTAGCATCATCCTTTCCTCATCGCCAAGCTCTTTGCAAGGCTTTGAGTCAGCTGTAGACATCAGTGGAGGTTAGCCCCGAAGTGCTAGTATCCACCCTTTCCCAATCGTCCAAAATGCAGAGCATCGGGTTTTTTGATGACGACCTACCCAAGGAGGGAGGCAGCCATAATAACGCCCTATATGTCACTGTCCAGACCAGAGACAAAACTGTGCCCATGGTTCTCATTGAAAATGGGTCAGCCCTAAACGTCTGCCCACTAAGGGTAGCTAGCTGTCTGGGGTTGGAGGAAATAGATTTCACTCCATCGGACAAAATAGTGAAAGCTTATGATAGTACCCGGAGGGAAGTGTTGGGGGTTGCTATGCTGAAATTAACAGTTGGGCCGGCTGTGATGGAAGTCCCATTCCAGGTCATTGATGTACCGACTAGCTTCAATCTGCTTCTGGGCCGACCTTGGATACATCACACTAAGGCAGTACCCTCATCCTTGCACCAAAAAGTCAAGTTTCCCTATGAGGACAAAGTTATTACCATTCAAGGGGATGACTACAGCCAGTTGAAAAAGCCAAAGGGCCAGCCTCTCTTTGAGGTGAACCCTGAAACTGCCAATTTACCCCTTTCTGGATTTCAATATGACACCGTGCAGTTCATAGAGGGAAAGACTGCAAGCTCTCGAATTCTCTTTGATTTCGGGACGGTGCAAATAAACTGCATAGTGCCTCTGATGCTGAAAATGTCCTATCTGCCAGGAATGATTATGGCAAGATCCGGAAAAACATACCCCGCAATGCAAGCCTGGGAGTGTCCGGTGAATGAGGGGACCTATGGACTAGGCTATGAGCCTACTGACGAAGACCGGGCTGAAAGAGGTAGAAGGGGAAGGAAGGAGAGTATACAGATGCGGCCTTACCTCTTGACTCTGAATGGTTACTTCTGCAAACCGGGAGAACCGATTCTTTATCGTGGCTTCCAAGAACCATTCCACTGCCCAGCTGCTAAGAAGATGCTGCCTGGGTTAGAGATATTCTCGGATGTCTGGGGCAACAAGCCCGAAACCATAACTGAACTGGAGGCGGAAGACTTCATGCAGCCTAGTCTCTTTGACGAAGTTGCGGTCATCACCGGAAGTGATGAGAATCGAGACTTGCTCAACCTAATCAAGCCAAGTGGAGGACCTCTCACCAACTGGTATGCCGAGGAAGATCGCACTGCTGATAGCCCCCCTCCCGAGTCAAACCAAGAGTCAAAATCTGTAACAAAGTTCTGTACTGAATTCGAGTCTGACCCCGAGTCTGAAACCGAGTCAGAGTCCAGTTCTAGTTCTGAGTCGTCTGTGTCGGATCTAGAGGATCCAGATTTCAAATTTGATGTAATTTTTGAAGACGATTCCGTCATAATCAATAAAGGCTTGCAAATTCTTAACTACCCTGCGTGTCTATCTTTCCAAGCATTTCCAAGCAAAAACAATCAAATAAATGAAATAAAAAATGAAAAGGAAAAAATAATAATTGGCAAAGAAGAAAATGAACATACATACATTGCATCTGATTGTATGAACAGGGATCAGGTCAGTGAATGTTTGAAGAAGTTTGCTGATTGTTTCATGTGGAAGGCAAGTGACATCACGGGAATCGACCCAGCAATAGTGGTGCACAAGATTTCGGTATACCCTGAGGCTATGCCAGTGAAACAGAAGCTTAGAAGGCTGAAGACAGAATGGTCCTTGAAAATCAAGGAGGAAGTTGCCAAGCAACTAGAGAACAAGTTCATAGAACCCATTGCTTACCCGACATGGTTAGCAAACATTGTGCCGGTTCCTAAGAAGGATGGAAAAGTCAGAATGTGTGTGGATTATCGGGATTTAAATAAAGCATGTCCGAAGGACGATTTCCCCCTGCCACATATTGATTTGCTGGTAGACCGAATGGCTGGACATGAGATGGTCTCCTTGATTGATCTCGCTGTCGGGTACAACCAAATAATGATGCATTTGCCAGACAAAGAGAAAACGGCATTCATCACAGAGTGGGGAACCTACTGCTATAGGGTCATGCCTTTTGGGCTCAAAAATGCCGGGGCAACCTATCAAAGAATGGCGACAACCATCTTCCATGACATGATTCACAAAGAAGTCGAAGTGTATGTGGATGACATGGTTGTCAAATCAAAAACAGCTAAAGAACATACAACAGCACTTGAGAAGTTCTTCCTTAGACTTTGAAAGTACAACTTAAAGCTCAACCCGGTGAAATGTCTATTTGGAGCTACATCCGGAGTATTTCTAGGGCACATGGTCAGTCGGAAGGGCATAGAGATTGACCCTTCAAAAGCCAAGGACATTTTAGAAATGCCAGCACCAAGGACGAAAAAAGAAGTTCGGGGTTTCCTGGGAAGGCTACAGTACATCAGCCGGTTCATTAATCAATTGGCCGATACTTGTGGTCCGATCTTCAAATTACTCAGGAAAGGAGTAGCGGTTAAATGGAATGAGGATTGCCAGAAAGCTTTCGACCAAGTCAAGCGATATCTGCTATCCCCGCCAGTTTTACAGCCACCAAGGCTAGGAAAGCCATTATTATTATACTATCAGTGACAGAAGAAGCGATGGGTGCAATGCTAGCTCAACAAGCAGAAGATACAAGAATAGAAAATGCCGTGTATTACCTTAGCAAGAGGATGCTGGAATACGAGCTAAAATACAATAAGATAGAGAAGTTGTGTCTGGCTCTAGTTTGGGCCTGTACAAAGCTGTAGCACTACCTCTCGTCTTACACGACCTATGTCATTTTTGAATCGAACCCCTTGAAATTCCTTATGGAGAGGCCGGTTCTTGACTGCAAGATGGCTAAGTGGGTATCAGTGCTCGCAGCTTATGATTTAAAATTTGTACAACGGAAGGCAGTAAAAGGTGGAGCCTTGGCTGACCAATTAGCGGAATTACCGGTCGAAGACCAGATGCCAGAGGTAGAATTTCCTGATGAAGACTTGTTAAGCTTGGAAAGTAAAGTCTGGGAGATGTACTTCGATGGAGCTTCCAACTACCATGGAAATGGGGTTGGTGTCGTATTCAAAACTCCTTGTGGAGAGTACGTCCCAATCGCAGTCAAACTAGATTTCGACTGTACCAACAACGAAGCCAAGTATGAAGCTTGCATCAAAGGGTTAGAAGCGGCCCTAGAAAGAAAAATAAAAATCCTTAGGGTTTTCGGAGATTCCAACCTGATAGTCTCTCAAGCGCTAAGGAAATGGAAAATTAAGGAAGAGCGGTTGGTTCCTTACCTACGACGCTTGGAAGAATTAGCTCAGCAGTTTGAGGAATTATCCTTTCACTACTTGCCGCGAGCCAAAAATCAGTTTGCCGATGCGCTGGCTACTTTAGCTTCCATGGTTAATGTAGAGGGAGATCAAATCATTCGACCTCTAACAGTCCGGCTACAGAAGCAGCCGGCACATGTCATGCATCTAGTCGATGACAAGCCATGGTTTTGGGATATACAGAACTATCTTCAGAATGAAGCCTACCCGGAGGGGTCTAAAAAGACTGATCAACGAACATTGAGGCAGTTAACAGCTGGATATTTCCTTACTGGGGGAGTTTTGTATAAAAGAAGTTGGAATGGCTTGCACCTAAGGTGCGTTGAGGAGGGAGAAGCTCAAGCCATCATGGATTCATTGCATAATGGGGAGTCCGGTCCGCACATGCATGGGATAGCCTTGGCTCGGAAAATTATGAATTTGGGTTATTACTGGTCGACCATGAATGCAGATTGCTTGAGGCACGCGCGGAAGTGCCATGAGTGTCAAATTTTTGCCAAGCTGCAAAAGCAACCTCCGGTCAATCTGAATCCCATTGCTTCGCCCTGGCCTTTCGCAACTTGGGGCATAGACGTGATCGGAAAGATCCATCCAAAGGCTTCCAATGGCCATCAATTTATCCTGGTTGCTGTTGATTATTTCACTAAGTGGATTGAGGCAGCCTCCTATTTGGTCTTGAATGCCAAGAAGGTAGCACAGTTCGTTCGTACCAACATCCTTTGTCGATATGGAACGCCATTCGAGATCATTACTGATAACGGGTCTCACTTTCAAAGCGAATTCTCGGATCTACTGAAGCAAAAGAAGATTCAGCATCACAAGTCTTCACCCTATCGTCCATAAACAAATGGGGCTGTAGAGGCTGCAAACAAGGCTATAAAGGTCATTTTGTAGAATACAGTTCAAAAGCATAGAGCGTGGCACGAACAATTGCCAAATGCCTTGTGGGGATACAGGACTTCAATCAGAACACCTACTGGGGCAACCCCGTATTCCTTAGTATATGGCATGGAAGCAGTATTGCCTATTGAGCTGGAAGTTGATTCGGCGAGGGTTATCCGGGAAAGCTAGATCAGCGAAGCAAATTGGGCTGAGAATTATCATTTGCAACTCTTGGGTATGGATGAAAAGCGATTGCAAGCAATCCACCAAACTCAAGTTTATCAAAGAAGAATAGCGCGGCATTTCAATAAGAAGGTCAAAGACCGGAAACTGGAAGAAGGTTGTTTGGTTCTGAAGGAGATTAGACAGCCAATCATAGATCCACGTGGGAAGTTTCGTCCTCATTGGGCTGGACCCTATGTGTTGAAGAAGATATTGTCAGGCGGAGCCGTTATTTTGACTGATTTGGATGGCTTGGAATTCACTAATCCATGTAATTTAGATCAGTTAAAAAGAAATTTTGTGTAAATTGTAATCATTTGCATAATGTAAGATGAACTGCATTAGACCTGATTCTCTTTGGAAAAAGGAAATTATATATCGGAGATATGTAGGCAGCCCTCTTTGGGCACGGTCTAAACATTAATAAAAAAAATCATTTCATAATTTCATTATTCTTTGCCAAAAAAAAAAAAAAAGGAAGAAAACAAAAAAAAAAAAAGAAAAACCCGCTAAGTCGAAAACCCGAAAGGGCGGCTTAGGCAAAAGTCGAGGCCCGCTAAGCTGAAAACCCAAAAAGGGCGGCTTAGACAAAAATGGGTAAGCTCGCTAAGTTGAAAACCCGAAAGGGCAGCTTAGGCAAAAATTAGAGCTTGAAATAAATAAAGTTGGAAAATGCTTGGAAAGCTAAATGATTTTCTCAATTTAAGCTAAAAAAGTCAAATCTCATTCCAATAGTAGCCCAAAGTCAAGCGGAAAGCAAAAGAGTCCAAACAAATAATGAAGTCTAAATCCAAGTCTAAAGCAAAAAAAATACATCCAAAAAAAATCCAGAAGCCAAATAAAAGTCAAAATAAGAGAAAGATAGTAAAAGCCTATAGGAGTTTAGGTGTCCCGTCTCCTCCGTGGGGCAACATCCTCTGAGTCTTCCCTAGCTGTCAAACTCTGTCCATCCTCGCCTGTCCGAGGAGCCAACACAATCTCCTCACCAGTCCCAACCTCATCATCAGCGTCAACCTGAACCCAACCTTCGAGTACACTCAGCAATGCAGTCCTCCTTGGTCTCTCAATCGACCAGACAGCAGTAATGAACCAAGCTCGATACTCAGGAGAAGTCTGAACACTAGCAGGATTAGGTAAAGGCCTAACCATACGATGATCTCTAACCCAAGCCCTAAGGACTGCTCGGGTAACCCCCGGAGTAATGGCTGAATCAGTTGAAAAATCATCCATAATCGGAACAGTCTGGTCTATCCCCATTTGCCTCAAAACACATGAAGCGCAGTACCAAGTACAGTGTGTGAGGCCTAAAAGGAAAACCCGAGAATGGCAAAAGCTGACCTGGATGAAGCGGGTGATGTTGTACCATGGGATGAACCACAGTATCTCATTTGGACCCAAATCAATTAGCCATGAAGTCCATGAATCAGTAGATGGGTGGGTGATCAAAATCCTCTGCATACGATACTGAGTTGCATTATAGGGCAAGAGAGTAGGAGTAGCAACCACTTGAAGGTGGTCCTTCAACCAGACCTGAGTAATGGATCCTTTCTATTACAAGGGGATAAAGTAAAAAAAGAGAAGAAAAGATAAGAAAGATGACAAAGGGAAATACCTAGAGAATGATGGGCGAAACTGTCCAGTCATCAAACCCTAAAGCAGCCCTGTCAAGGCTCCTAATAGTCTCTGCCAGCACAATGCTACCAATACAACCCATATCCTCCATTTGTAGAACCATGGGGCAAAGGCGCAAGTCCCCAAAGCCTGGGTCCTGGTTAAATAAAAAGTCGGCCAATAAACAAAAAACTAGGGCCCGTATTCTTAGCCTCATCCGGCTAGGGTCTTCTGGGCAAGCCTCCGAAAATTCATCAATCAAGGGCAGCAGAATTGCCTTCTGGTCATCAACAATCATAGCCCTAGCTTGGGGTCGGCTGAACTGGAACAGGGTTTCAAATGACCTAACATACCCAATGTTTACCTCATGCTTGACCAAAGGGGCATTGGGGTCACACCCTATGACAGCACAAAACTCCTCAAAAAGAGGACACAGCTCCTCCATCATGGCCCCAAACCGGAAAACGTGAGCTTCAGGGTCCCAAAGTCTAATACAGGCCCGTAAAAAATCCCAATCAACTATTACACCCCTAAGAGTAATAACGGGGGAAAGACCATACCTCCCCAAATTGATCTTTTCAACTTTGGAGAGACTCCTAGTCCAACTGTGCATGCTATGGTTGTAGAAGGGATTCATGTCCTTTTAATTATTCTTTTTTTATTATTATTTATTATTTTCTAAAAAAAAATAAAATAATGTAATAACAATAAAAAAATAATAAAAAAAAAGAAGAAAGGAAGAGAAAAAAACTGACCAGGTATTGGTGGCTTGAAGAAAGAGAGAATAAAAAAAAAGGGAGAAAAAAGCAGCTTTTTATATAGAAAGACGCGCCCGAGGGCGGCTGTACCCGCCCTCTGAGGCGGGCATATCCGCCTCGAGGGCGGGCACGCCCGCCCGGCCCAGGCGGTCACGCCCGCCCGGCCTAGGCGGTCACGCCCGCCCAGTAGGGCGGGTACACCCGCCCGGCCCTAAAAAAATAAAAAGAAAATAATAATAATAATTAATTTTATTTTTTTTTAGTACATAGAAAAATAGGTCCTTTTCAATTCCTTTTTTTTAAAAAAAAAGGGGGGGGGGAGAAATGTTTTATCTTTTTTTATATATATATAGTCATGCATACATATCTTTTCATTACTAACTGAGTGCAGGTACAAATAAAGTTCAGTACAGGAACATAGCCAAAGTTCAAAAATACAGCCGAGTTTCAAAAAAAAAAATCCAAAGGAAAGCAGGAAAATCTAGCATCTATCCATGGCGGGGCCTCCTACTCCTCTGATCATCGAAGGCCTGTAGAGTCCAGGCTGAAGTTAGTTCCTCCTGCATACCGAGAACTAGTTCCATCATCTGGCTGACTAATCCGACGGGAACCTAAAAAAAAAAGAAAAAAAAAAGATTTTTTTAAGTCAGAATCAAGGTTCTTATGAATCCTTTTTTTGGAAAAGTTTTATTAATCTGTACCTCAGTGATGTTATCAGGAGGAAGAGCTAGGCGATTCACACGCCCTAGAGAGACCTCCCGGAGAGACGAAGTGCCATCAGGGGTGTAATAGGGAATGCTGTATGGAAGGTGCAAATTGGCCAAGCCCGGATGAACTGGCCCGGCAGCTTCTAAAATAGCCTGAGGAACCCTGAAAGCGCCAACCGAGTGGCTGGGACCAGCCCCAGACGGACCCTCCACCGGAGTGGAAGAAGAAGGATGGGTCGTAGACCTCCTCCTTGGAGTCCTGGCCGAGGGGCCTGAAGCCCGAGAAGAACGGGTGCCAAGCGGCTGGGAAGGAGTCGACCTCGGAAGACTGTCAAGCCGAGATCCAATAGGCTGCATCAGAAACATCTGGCAAAATTCATCATAATCCCCACTCCGGATAAATTCCATATGAGGAATACCCTCAGTATGGGCCTCGGTAAGAATCATCTGTTTTCCCGCTCGCATGTCCTCAGGAGGAGGATGAGGAACGGAGCGGCAGCCCCTAATCTGGAAGTCCACTCTCTCACCCAGATAATAGCGTCTCAAGACAGGATGTGACAAGATAACCCGCCGCCGAGACAAGATCTCTGATCGCCGGAAGTGGGGATCAGCCTCAATCAAACTTTGGAGTCGGGCATTCATCGTCCCCTCCTCAACTTGTGTAAGAGAAGCAAATGTGTTAATAAATCCTTTTTATTTCCACATAATCAAGAAAAACTAAAAGGCACTTACCTGATCCATGGTACAAGTATCGAAGAAGGTCCACAGGTCCCCTAGAGACTTCCTGCGTAGAACAGACCGGTGATTTGCTCGGTACCACCTCCAAGCCAAAGGTACCAGCCCTAATCCGAGATCAGTATGAGTCAGCTCTGGACGGATGTAGGGAAAATACTCAAAAGCCCAAGTCTGCAAAACGAAAGAAGGGATCAGTGGAAAAAAGAGACAACAGAGAAAGGGAATATGTTCTTTACATTACCTCCCAGAAATAGTAGGTCCCACTGAGCTTACAGTGGCCTCGACTCAGATCGCACATATCATCACACATGCGGCTCAGAATAGCACCGGCCCAGTCATACTAAGTAAGATGGGCCAAATCCTCCAAACTCTTCAGAATAGGAGGGTTAAATTTCTCCTTCCTGTTAGACCAGAAGGTCGAGGCAAATAGCAGCAACAGAGTGAATCTAGCTACCTGAGTAGCCGTTAGCTCTCCCTGCCTGTATCTAGCATAAATGTCGGGGGCCTGGAGGGATAGCCAGTGTCTCGAAATACTCAGAACAGGGGCAGAAGAGTTAGGATTGACAATTCGGGGCAGGTCAATCCCTATCAGCTCCATCATCCGATCAGGGGTGACCTCAGTCCTCCAATCGTCATACAGCTCGATTGGCCGAGTGCCAAAAGGAATCCCGGAGATCACCGAAAAGTCAATCGGGGTCATCGTCATCTCACCCCAAGGGAAATGGAAAGTGTTGGTGGTGTCCCACCATCTCTCAGCCAGTGCACCCAGTAGGCTCTTGTAATTCTGCCTACCCAGCTCAAGATGTCTTAAAAAGTCCAGATAAGAGGGACTGATGATGGCTCCGACTGGGCTGTTATGGTCGAGTATGCCAATTGGGATCTCAGCAACAGAGGACTTGCCTACATCCAGCCTAATGTTTGGATCCTAAAAGGTAAAATGGTTTAAAATTATTCTTTAGTTCCTTACTAAGGATAATGTTTCAATTCTCCCCTAGCATGCATACTAATAAGACGGTAAGTGCAGAAAAATTTGTCTTCACAGTTCGGCCACAGAGGCCCAAGAAATCACGATTTGGCCTAAGGCCTGAAAATTCACAATCAGGCCACAGAGGCCCAAAATTTTCACCATTTTGGCCTAAGGCCCAAATAATAAATAAATGAGAGTGACATGGGAACTGACCTGGGCATAGACACCGGTGACAGAAGCATGAGTGTCGACATCTGCTATCACACGAATTTCGTCAAGAGAAATCCCCAGGGACTCTAGAAAATCCTCATCGCTACTATAACTCGAAGAAGCCATGGATGAAGGGAGGATGAGAGAATTTGAGAGAGATCTTTAGAGTAAAGAGATAGAAATGAATGAGAGTTGAAAATTTGAGCTATTTATAAAGAAAAAGGGGCCAAAAGGCTGTCCTCTGGACGCGTCTGTTTTTTCGCCTCCAAAATTTGTGTTTCAAACAACCACCGACTGCCATAAATCATCTTTATGGTCACCAGTGGGAGGCAACTGTGAATACTCAAATTTTGAGGCTCAAAAAGCTTGTTTTCCCGGACTGCAAACAGTCCGGCAGGACTAAAGGCCATTTTGGAATTTCGCCGGAAGTATACCAATATGGTACTTGAAACGTCCGGAAAATTGTGAGGATCGCAGAACTGGTCCCGGAATATTTTTTGAAGGTCCACAACTCCCAAAAAAGCCTCTGGAGCGAAAAAAAGGCATGGGTCGATGTGCCCGCCCAGCAGGACGGGTGCCCCCGACCGGGCCAGGCGGGCACGCCCACCCAAGCAGGGCGGGCGTGCCTGACCGTCCCAGGGGGGCAAGCCCGCCTTGCCCAGGCGGGCACACCCGCCCATTTGGGGCGGGTACGCCCGCCCTCAAAAGGCAGCACGCCCGCCCCCCAGGGCGGGCAGAACCGCCCTCGGGTCGCCTTTTTTCTATAAAATTGGCCCCGGGGCCTCCGTTTTTACCCACTCAATCTGTGTTGACGGACGCTCCTTCTCCCTCACGCTCTTTGCGATTCTTTACTGCTTTTTTGCATTTTTATTCAGCTTTATTATTTTTCTTGTTTTGTTATTTGGTCATTTAAAATCAAATTAATTAATATTACCTTAACGAGGAGCTTAACCTGGAGTTAAGAAGTGGCCGCCGATTAAATCAGGTACATGAACTAAAACTCTGCCTATTTAATTTTAGCATGTCATACATTCTTCTCTTCTACTCCTAATAATTCTATAACTGCATAAATGCATTCATGACATCTTTAGGCAAATAAACTGCCTCAATTAAATAAATTTAAGCTAAATGCCCGGTTAATAAATAATCATGGTATTAAAGTCTAAACCCGACAATATTGGCTTAAAAGCCTAGTTAATCAATAACTATGGTGGAATTGCCTTTATTTCGAACAAATCCGGCTTAAGTCCAATTAATCAATAATTGTGGCTAAATAGCCTTCATTAAACACGTTTTTTCTTGGCAATCAATTGCCTACATTGCAATTCAATTAATCAATTTTTGGCAAACAAATTGCCTATAAATTAGATTAACCATTTTAGCGACAAATCGCTTAAATCAATTTTTTGGCAAAATGCCTTAAATTAATCAACCTTTTTGGCTAAAAGCCTTCGAATAATAAATTCTTGGCGACAATCGCCTAAATAATCATCTTTTGGCAAACAATTTGCCTAAATCAACCTTTTTGGCTAAAAGCCTTCAAATTAATCAATCTTTTGGCTAAAAGCCTTAAAATCAAGTATTTTGGCGACAAACGCCCAATCAATCAATTTTTGGCAATATTTGCCTAAATCATTCTTTTTGGCTAAAAGCCTTAAATCAACAATTTTGGCATCAAATGCCTAAAAATCAATTTTCAGGCAAAATGCCTAAACAAAATGCACAAAGCATACACACACTCATGCATAAAGCATACCCATTCAAAGCCCTCTAAAAGAGGCCTATCGAACTACGTTGACTTTGATCTTCCATTCAAACGGAAGTACGTAGGCACGTTCGGGATTTAACCTCGAGTGGCAAGTCGAAATCACTTAAAATTGGTCCAGATTACATTGATCACTTTGCAAAGCATTCATTCATGGTTAGTTTATCAGCGTGACATAGTCTCGGGATCCATCTCGGGTTTGTACACCATGCCTTAGAAATTGGACAATTAATCTAGTAACTAGGTTAATTAAAATCGGAGTCACTTAGGGTTTTTTTCCTAGTTTACCCTAAAACAATTAAACAAGGTGGCGACTCATACATTCACGTGCATTTCTACCCTTAGTCACATGCATTCATATGCATTTGATGTTTTGGGGAGGGGTTCACAGCATGATTAGAACTTATATGCATAAAATTCAGGGGGAGCACATGCTTTTATGTTTGCTAAATTTATTGGTTTTGTCATCATCAAAAAGGGAGAGATTGTTGGCTCAAGGATCAATTTCTAATCTCGGATTTTGATGATTAAGGATCTCAAGATGCGTCTTGAGGAGTGGATGTAGGCGAGTTAGTGCCGAACCACTATAAATCTCTGTGTTAATCTTTTTACTTCTGAAGTTTGCTTCATACTGTCTTTATAACACATTTGTTTAATTTTTAGAAACGATAAAATTGTTAATAATTCAGATGTTCTAAAACAGTAATAAGTCTTATCTTTTCTGAACATTAGAACTCTGGTATTCTAATAAAGTGAATATACAATGTTCTAACTGTTGTTCTATTCTCAGTATATTTCACTGATTGGGTTTCTAATTAACTTTCTAAAATTTATGAGGAAGTTCTAATCTTGATAGCTTTCCATCATAAAGTCGTTCTGATATTTGATTAAGGCTCTGTGAAGAAGTTCTGAATTTAATAACTGTCTTTCACATAGCTTTATATGATTTTTCAAACTTTATGAGGAAGTTCTAATTTCAATAACTTTCCTTCATAAAGAAGCTCTGATATTAAATAAGTCAGTGTGAAGCTGTTCTAATCAATAGCTGCACTTTGCACAGACTTTCTATCTTTTATAATTAGAACATTGTGAGGTGATTCTAAACCATATTCTATTCTCACAAAGTTCTGTGTGTTTTCCGCTACACTTAGAATTCTATATTTTATTTAGAATTTCTAAAATGTATTTCAGTTTTTAGAAAACCCAATTCACCCCCCTCTTGGGTTGTGCCATACGTATACGGGACCCACAATCTGGTATCAGAGCCTTGGCTCTTGACTTACCGAAGCTTAACCGCTTAACAGATAAGATCCCATGGCAACCCCACTTCCTCTTTCTTCTTTAGAAGGACAATCTGTTTCTAGACCTCCTTTGTTCAATGGCTCTAATTACTCTTACTGGAAAACTAGAATGGAGAATTTCATGAAATCAGTTGATATAAACTGCTGGAGAAATGTTATCACTGGTCCTCGTATTCCCATGAAAACTGTAGGAGATGAGCTAGTTAGAAAAACAGAAGAAGAATATACCGATGCTGATTGGAATGACATTGCTGTAAATGCAAAAGCCATTGATATTCTTCATTGTGCTTTAGATGCAACTGAATACAACAAAGTGTCTTGATGTAAATCTACGACAGAGGTTTGGGAAAAACTTAAAGTCACCTATGAGGGTACAGATAGGGTAAAAGAATCCAGAATAAATATCCTTTGTAGAGAATATGAAATGTTTAGTATGAAAGAAGGGGAAACTATTGCAGAATTAAATTCTAGATTTACCAATATAGTTAATCCTTTGAGAACTCTCGGAAAGGAAATTTCAGAAGATGAGCTTGTTAAGAAAATCCTTAGAATTCTACCTAGAAAATGGGATTCTATAGGAACTGTCATGAATTACAAAGAGACTCCCGTCACTTATGATTATCTTATAGGAGCTCTTGTTTCAGAAGAAATGAAATCTTCCTTGACAACGGAAGATAAGAAAAAGAAAGGACTGGCTTTGAGGGTAGATTCTAGTGAAGAAAGTTCTTCTGATCTTGATAGTGATGATTTAGCACTTGTTGCTAAAAGATTTAAAAAGTTCTATAAAAAGAGTGGAAGGCCACAGAAAAAGTTTAACAAAAAGAACTTTCCACCCAAGAATGGGAACTTACCAAAGAAAGAACCTTCTGAAGTGGTTTGTTATGAATGCAACAAACCTGGACATATCAAGCCTAATTGTCCTAAATTGAAAAAGAAGTCAACGAAAGAGAAACTGAAGCAGGTTTCGTAGCTGCTTGGAGTGATTCAGATGATTCTAATCCTAAAAGCCACAGCGATCAAGAAGAAATTGCTAATATTTGTCTGATGGCTACTATCGATTCTGAATCTAAAGAAATCAGCACTCTTACTTCAACACAGAAAACTGGAATCAACGAAACAAATGCAACGATCCATGAGAATGATGAAAGCACTGTAAGTATTTCTGAACCCGAATCAGGAAGTGATCTTCTAAATACTTACAATAATCTTTGCAATGAGTTTGAAAAACTTGTTAGAAAGCATAAAGTTCTAAAGAAAGATTTCAAAAAATTAAAATCTGAAAGTAATCATTTAAAAGATGCTTTTTATCAAGAAGTTACATGCAAAGATCTTATTATAGAAATCAAAGATCTCAAAAGTTGCAATAATCGATTTTCTGAAAATCTGACATATCTTGAAGAAATTTAAAAAAATCTAAATTCTGAAAATGAATCTTTGAAAACTGAGATTAGAATTCTAAAGTCAATTTCAGAATCATTTTCTAAAGAGAAGACAAGTTCTAGCAGTTTGCTACTGAGTATATTATGCTTTGATAGTTTTTGCTCCATGATTGAATTAAGTTTTGCATGATGCTATTTTGAATTAAGTGATTATGGTAATATATAAGATGGTTGGCTTGTTTGAACACTTCTATTTAAATCATTTACCCTTATGATAAGTCCATATATTGGACAAGTGAGGCATGTTATAGCTAGGCAGAGGTAAGTGCCTCCTTATAGTGAATTTTAATTATGAAGGTCACTTGATCATTATTTAATAATGACAATTGGATTCTTAAATGATTATTAAGTATATGTAAATGTTTTTGTATAATCTGTGAATATTGCCCTTATATGAGTAGTAATGTGTATGAGCATGAAATAAAAATTTTATGGTCTTGACTCTCTTAACAGAAATGAACAAGTAAGCTATATGACTAAAATTTGAAAGTTAAACATGATCAAGTTGAAGTGAAAATCCTTAGTTGGTCAGGTACCTAAACTTGCATGTTGAAATGATTTATAAAGCTTGGTGATATCAATGAGTCGCATGCTCGGCTAGACCTTCAAGGGTCATTGAGGTGACCGGAAGGTGTATGCCTTAAAATTTTTATTATGATTATAAGTGTGAAGTGTGTACCTTGGTGAGTCTCATATGATTAAGTTATCAAACTGTTATACATGAAATGAGTATGATAGTTAATGTGTAAAAGAAGTATGATATGAATTTATATAACTTTATGAGTGTGTTTGCCATGTGTAAATGGTTTTAAGAGTAAATAGCTTTTGAGATAACCTATGACATATGACTTGACATGAATGAGTAATGTGAGTACTTAGCACGAGTATTCATGTAATGAATACAACTTATTATTGGATTATGTTTTCTTAAAAGTAATACTAATGAGAAGAAAAAGAACAAATAAGAAAACACCATTAACCTCATTCACTTCGTTGAAGCATTTCATCAAACACATAGTAGATGACAAAATAATGGTAAATAAATTTAATATAAAACAAGTTAAACTATCAAAACTCATGAATTAAACATTTGCAAACCTAGTAACCATAACAGTTATTAAAGCTCTTTCATTCAAATCAAATCAGATCAAAGAGAAAGGAGGAGATAACACTGCTTCAAATTATATCCAAATATTTATGAAGAAAATAAAAAACTCCCACTAACCTGTTGCTTCGATGGATGAAAATTGCAGCTTAGAGAGGTGTTAAGGAGGAGATAGCGCTGAGGAACGATGAGCGGCTGTTGTATAAGAGATGAGCAGGTGTAAATGATAAGAAGGAGATATGTGTTGTATAAGAGATGAGCAAGTGTAAATGATAAAAAGGAGATATGTGTTGAGGAGATGAGCGGCTGCGTTTTGGATATTTGAGGTAAGGTCAGTTTAGTCCATAAAAATATTAGTGGCTTAATATGTGGAATTCATTTATAAATTCCAACAATTTTAATAGAATTTCAATTAAGTTTTACTCCATTCCACAGAATTCAATTCATAGAATTTAAATCCATGTTTTTTTTCATTCCAAACATAAAATTTTGGATTTCCAAATGAATTCAATAAAATTTTGTGGAATTCATTTGTTCCAAATGGGCCAGTAATGTCCAATTCCATGGAATTAAAATTCTAGAATTGAAATCTATATTTTTTTTCTTTCCAAACACAAAAATATGGATTTCTAAATGAATTCTATAAAAGTTTTGTGAAATCCATTTGTTTCAAAAAAGGGGTTAGAGTCTCAATGTATAAATTGAATATAATAAAAAAGGAAAAAATTTACCTTTTTGAAGCTCATTTGCAACACAAAATGAGGATGGAGATGATAATCAGAACCTTGCAAACAGGAATTTCAAAATAAATAAGAAAATCAATAGCTTCAACATGATGTATGAGAAGCTTCTCATTGATATCAAGTAAGATTTATCTCTAAAGAGAATGCTCCCAAGACTCGCCCAAAAACAAAATTGTCCTTTTATTTTCCCTACGAAGCCTTAGTACACCCCTTCTTTTTTAATTCAAGGCATTTCTGTGTTTGCACAAATCACTAATAGTGAAATGGGCTGAAATTATATGTAAGAATCCACCTATTTGACAGACCTATACTTTAGGAATGTCATAGTTATTAGCTCAAATAGTAGAATTTAAGTGTTAATTAGATTATAACTTAGGGACCCAAAAGTGTTTTACTCTAATAATATGCTAAATATATAAATTCACCCCTGAATGTTTATAAAAAAAACCTTGTGGCTCCTTCTACTCTCAAAGTGTCCTTATGACCTTTAGATTTTGATTTTTGCTGGCATTCAACACCTTACATATTGCTGGCACCTTACATGTTGCTGGCAAAATGGGCGTGTATTTGCAGACGCTATGAAAGCAAGTGAATACATAAAAAAACACTACATGTTGAAAGCATATTAACTTTTAATATTTATTTCTCTCTCATTAATTTTCCCTTAATTTTTCGACAAAATCATACTTGCCTCTCAAAAAGATCATCTCAATCGATATCCTTCATTCTACTCCATTTGCAAATTAATTTTTATTTCAAATTAATACATTCATATTTTCTTTCTAGATTGTTGCATATAAAGAAGAACAAAGAAAACAGCATTGAAGAGCTCAACTCCATTAAAGAAAGCATACTTCAATAACTAAAAAAAAAGAAAATAAAAAGCATAATTTTGTTAATTCATACAACAAAACAAATCAGAGAAAGCTCCAAAGCAAATATAATGCTTTGAGAATCCAAAACACTTACACTAAACACAACCAATCTCTCCTCTTGTTTCCCCAATTCTTTAGTTTCTTTTTGATTTTTGTCTCTCTTGCAAAAAATTACCAATTAAAAGCAACAAATTTAATGAAAATGAGAATTAATTTTCAAAAATTTGCCTGGGTAGTTACGGTGTCTTCATTTCCAATTATATGCAGCTAGTTGTCATCATCTCCAAGGTTCCTTTGCTTGCCACCGTCATAGTCATATTGCAATTTAGATCTCTTGTTGTAGTCATTTTTCTAGCTACATAGATTTGAAAATCATGTAATCAATTGATTGGGAAAGTAACTAAGATAAAGCGAAAAAATCAAACACATAAACAAATAAGAAAAAGATAAAATAAGAGGTTTCTTATGATATGTGTTCCTACTTTTGTTTTATTGTGTTCTAGTGTATGAGTAGTGTGAATACTCAAATTTTGAGGCTCAAAAAGCCAGTTTTCCCGGACTGCGAATAATAAAATTTGCTACAGTAAATTTGCCTTTTTTTTCCGAACTGCAAACAGTCCGACCGGGCCGGAGCCCATTTTGGAAACTCGCCGAAAGTATGCCAATATGGTACTTGAAACGTCCGAAAAATTACGAGGATCGCAGAACTGGTCCCGGAATAATTTTTGGAGGTCCGAAACTCCCGAAAAAGCTCCTGGAGTGAGGTACGAGAGACACCACCGCACACGGCGGCGGCGGCCGCCCTGGGCAGCAGCCCAGCTGCGGCGGAAGCAGCCGCCGGCTCCAGCGGCAACGGCCGCCCTGGGCAGCCGCTCCGCCGCGGCGGCAGCTGCCGCCCTGGCGGCACCTGCCGCCCCAGACCCGTTTTTTGCCTATAAATAGGCCACTTACCCCTCCATTTGAGCTTACTCCTGTCTGTGTTGACGGACGATCTTTCTCCCTCACGCTTTTGCGATTCTTTTACCGCTTTTTGTATTTTTAATTCAGTCTTTATTTTTTTTATGTGTTGTGATACTTGGCCACTAAAATTAAACAAATTCTAATTAATTAATTAATATTCCCCAAACGAGGAGCTTAATCTGGAGCTAAGAAGCGGTCGTCGATTAAATCAGGTACATAAATGAAACTCTGCTCATTTAATTTCAGCACTTCATGCATATTTCTCTTCTACTCTTAATAATTCTACAACTGCATAAATGCATTCATGTCATTATTTAGGTAAACAAACTACCTTAATTGAGCACGATTAAGTTTAAATGCCTGGTTAATTAATAATCGTGGTGTTAGATCTTAAATCCGACAATTTTGGCTAAAGAATCTAGTTAATTAATAACTACGGTTCAATCGCCTTATTTCGAACAAATCTGGCTTAAGTCCAAGTAATTGATAATTGTGGCTAAAAGCCTTAATCAATCGCGTTTTGGCAACAAATTGCCTACAGTTTAATCAATTACATTTTGGCAACAAATTGCCTACGGTTTAATCAATTTTTGGCAAACAAATCGCCTATAAATAAGATTAACCATTTTTAGCGACAAATCGCTTAAATCAATTTTTTTTTTTTTGATATAATGTCGTGAATTAATCAACCAATTTTGGCCAAAGGCCTTAAAATCAATCAATTTCGGCAACAATCGCCCGATCACATCATTTTGGCAAACAAATTGCCTAAATCAACTCATTTTGGCCAAAGGCCTTAAAATCAATCAATTTCGGCAACAATCGCCCGATCACATCATTTTGGCAAACAAATTGCCTAAATCAACTCATTTTGGCCAAAGGCCTTAAATCAATCAATTTCGGCGACAATCGCCCAATCAACACTTTTGGCAAACAAATTGCCTAAACCAACTCATTTTGGCTAAAAGCCTTAAAATCGATCAATTTCGGCAAAATGCCTTAAAATCAACCATTTTCGGCTCAAAGCCTTAAAATCGACCATTTTTGGCAAAATGCCTTAAAATGAACCATTTTTGGCTAAAAGCCTTAAAATCAATCATTTTGGCGACAAATCGCCCGACAAAATCAATTTTGGCAATAACAAGCCCGAACATCAATTTTGGCAATAATAAGCCCAAATATCAACTTTGGCGACAAATCGCCCGACAACCATTTTTGGCACAAATGCCTTAAAACCAACATTTTTGGCGACGAACGCCTAATCGAATCAATCGATCCTTTGGCAAAATGCCTAAACAAACATGCACAAAGCATACACACACTCATGCATTAAGCATACACCTTCAAAGCCCTTCAAAGAAGGCCTATCGAACTACGTTGACTTTGATCTTCCATTCAAACGGAAGTACGTAGGCACGTTCGGGATTTAACCCCGAGCGGCAAGTCGAAATCATTTAAACATTTCATTAAGTCCAATTGCATCATTTACCCTGCAAAACATTCATTCATTGGTTAGTTAATCAGCATGACATGGTCTCGGGATCCACCTCGGGTTTGTAGATTGTGCTTTAATCATTGGGATAATTAATCTAGTAACTAGGTTAATTAAAATCGGAGTCACTTAGGGTTTTTTCCTAGTTTACCCTAAAATAATTAAACAAGGTGGCGACTCATACATTCACGTGCATTTCTGCCCTTAGTCACATGCATTCACATGCCTATGATATTTGGGGTAGGGGTTCATAAGTAGGAATGGCTAAAGAGAGTTCGATATATGTAGGAGGTTAGAGAAAGAGGAGGTTGGATGTTGGAGAAGAGATTTGGGTATGAAGTTAGAGAAAGTAAATTACTCCCTCCATTCTACTTTAATAGTAAAATTTCATTTTTTTTCATAAGAACTAAGAAAAATGATTAGAACACGTTGATTTTCTAAATACATATTCCCCCTGTTCCACTTTAATAGTAATAAATGAGCATTTTACTTTGTTCTACTCTAAGTGCTCATTTAGAATTTTGAGAGTATATTAATAAAAAAAATTTTCAATTTTACCCATATTTATTAGGTGTAATTTATTTTTATGTTTACATTTATTTTTTTTTATCATTACTTTAATTGCAGTTAAATTAAAATTTTGACCACACACATAACTAAAAGTTTTTCATTATGTCGACATGAAAAATGAAATGGAAGTACTACTCTAATGGTGGTTGTGCAATATGAGATAAAATTAACATTGATTTTGTGGTAAAATTAAATGAGGAGTTTTTTTTTTATTTTAAGAAGCGCAATTTTAGCATTCTACCATGTGTTTTACTACAAAATCAATGTTAATTTTATCTCATATTGTACAGCCACCGTTAGAGTAGTACATCAATTTCTTTTTTTCATGCCTTGATATAATGATATACTTTTAATTATGTGTGTAGTCAAAATGTTAATTTAACTACAATTAAAGTAATGATAAAAAAGAGAAAAATAAATGTAAGCATAATAATAAATTATACCTAATAAATATGTGAAAATTGAAAAACTATTATTAACACGGTAATGTTATTTACCACAGTTTGTGCCAGCTCAAAAGGGGTATTTTTGAGTTTTACTAATTGTATTTATATTTCACAATTTTCAACTAATTAAATGTTACGCCCTACGTTCTTTTTATATAGGGAAATTTTCCATCTTGGGCGTTCTTTTTATACAGAAAATTTTGCTTAATTTGGTAACTTTGGAAAATATGCCAATGTGAAAACTCTATCTTACCCTTGTTTTAGTCATTTGTGAAACTTTTAGTGTGAGAGATTCTTAAGAGAGTAATAGACAAAATTATAGATGAGCATTTAATGTGAATAAATTTTGGTGAATGGACTTTTTACATCAATTTCCATTATAAAAAAAAAGTGATCATATAGGTTATATGAGACTGATTAAAATGAAGTTTGAATAGAAAAAGACCACAAAATTTTTAAGTTGGCCTCATTGAAAGGAATTTTTACGAATTTAGCCGAAAATTTAAAAAATTGTAAAATATTTAAAGTATGTTTTCAATAATCAAAAGCAATTGAAAGGTTAAATGAACACAAATTTTCATCTCACACAATTTTCCTAAATAAAGGAGGAAAAACGAATTTCTCTCCATATGCTAGAGCATAAACTTTATTTTTGCAACTGTTTATATTTCATTCATTAAACAAAGCATTTAAAACCTCATTGAATATTGAAACATAATTTTAATACATGCATTGATATTAGAGGAGAAATAAATGATATATTAGGGGTAAATTAGTAAAAAAATAACAAAAAAAGTTGGTTAAACTACTTTCTTAATTTTATGAAAAATTAGTTGTAACTATATAAAAAGAACGAAGGGATTATTATGTAAAGTCATAAATATCCTTTACTATATATAGAAATTTTGTAATTAAATTTGAAATTCAAATTATTTATTGATTCTTGAGACATTTATTGTAGTTAATGGGTTCCAATGAAATGACTTTTTGTAATTCCAAGAAGCTTTTATTAGTGAATTAATTAATGTTTAAATACTAATTGGAAACTCCGATTGCTTTATAAAAGGAAGGTTAAGAAAACTAAAAGAGAGACAAATATACTAGTAAAAAATCTAATACTTGATATTAAAAATTCTAGTACTTTATATAAGTAACTTCACAATAATGGTTAATACTTTAAAGAACTATATGATTTCTACTTTAAAGAATTATATAGTTTTAATATGATTTCTACTTTAAAGAAATAAAATATAAGTGTCAAGATTGGAATATATATTTTATCATTGTTAAGTATTATTCAATATGAAATATTAAATAAATATCTATTAAAATATATATGTATAATTTTCAAAATTAAGTAGAAATCCTTGAAAATTATTTAAAAATAATTAAATAAAGGGTGCATTTACTTACAGAAAATAATTTCTTGTTTTCTATTTTCTATTTTTTTAATAAAACAGTTTTCTTAGTAAATAAAAACTAGAAAACAGAAAATAAAAATGTGTTCACTTGATAATAATAAAAAATATATTTTAATTTAACTTCACAAACATTATTCATAATTTTCATAATTAAAAGAAATAAAATATTAAAAAATAAATTTAGAAATTTTGAATGTAAAAAGTTTTTAAATTTTTACTATTGATTATTATAATAATAATATCATTTTTTTATCATTTTGTAAATTTTTTTCAAAATAAAGGATATAATGTATTTGTAAATAATAAAATTAATTATTTATTAAAGCATATATAAATTTTATTTTAATTAAATATTTTTGTTTTTTCAAATGAAAATATTTTATAAAAAAATTATTTATAGATATTATAATTTTAATTATGAAAATGTCATTTTAAAAAAGTGAAAAACAGTTGAAAAACATGTCTTTTGTTGTAAAGAAAACTCTGAAAAATAACTTCAAGTTGTTTTCCAAATCTAGTTGAGTTTTGAAAAACTGGAAAACTGTTTTTTAATTTTTCAAATAGAAAATTGATTGATTTGAACATAAAACTCTGTTTTCTAGTTTTCTTGGAAAACTTTTCTAGAAAACTACTCCAGTTTTCTACAAGTGGACATACCTAAAGATTTTTACTTAATCAAATTAGATAATTGAGAACTCACATAAATATTTTATTTTCAATCATATTGCTCCTATTAGACTTTATACTCATTGTTCTATTTAAATAAATTATCAATTTATATTTAATCTAGAATTTATTATAATCTATGATATTATGGAACGTGATAGTATGAATTTATATTTAATTTGGAAAAAGGCTCTGCTTCTTTAATCAATCTAATTATAGTCATAAAGAGTTTGTAACTAATTAAATCATAACATTAAAAAATATTAGTTAATTTGGTTTTGAGTAATTGGGAATGGGGAGGGAAGATTCGAACTCAGATCTATCGTCAGGTCCTATCTGTACTTACCATTAGGTTGTTGTCATGGTATGCATATTATTTAATTTGATTAAGTACATTAAACATATCTGCTTAATGAGTTACTCTTATAAATAATTTGTACTTGTTCAAATCATTAACATTAGATATTTTTATTTAATCAAATTTGTTAGTGAATCATACTTAATTTGATCAAATATGTTACTTAAAATTAAAGATTTCTATTTAATCAAACTAATTAATCAATTATACTTAATTTGATTATTCACATTAAATTTTTTAATATCATTAATCACAATAGAGATTTCTATTTATTGCAATTGATGATGTTATGTATTTTAAATTGTAATAATTTATATGTATGTGTGTGAATTTTATGGTGTTACAATTTACGTTTATTTTTTAAATTTCATGAAATATAATTTACTTTAATTTGCTTATTATTAGTTAATTAGTTTTAAAATATTTTATCAAATAATATCTTATAATTATACAAGTTATATGTATATAGTTACTTCATAGAATTAGTAAATATTAGAACAATATGTGTTAAATATATATTTAGTTATACCGTTTGATTCAACTAGTGCTTTACTATTTGATATGCAGCATATGTTATAAATATATATGTTCTATAAAGTTTGTTGGACATAAATAATTGGATAATTGTTTGGTTCAATTCATACAATATTACCTTGTAATTGAATCACATTGATCAATTTTATATATAACAAAATTATATGTTATAGTGTTCTATATGAATTTTAAGGAGAAATTGAATTTAGATTTTGTATATATATATATGCACTGATGCTATACAAAACAAAAGTGTGCATAACTTATATAATTATAAGGTATGGTTTATTTTGTAAAATATTAAATTGTTAGTTGAATCATATTGAGAAGTTAAGTGCGCATAACCTTTTACCCTACTCATTGTATATTTTAGGAACTGAACACGGGGAGAACGATTGGCAGTGGTAGCTTGCGCGATAGACTCTATCTGTTGGGTGACGTTTGTCGTTTTCCAATTTTGGGTACCGGTCAAGCTTTGTTAGGAACTTCTAGAAATCCTTCCCATGAAGTTATTCAATGGCATAGGAGATTAGGACATCCCTCTTTTTCTATTTTAGGACGTTTATTTCCCACTTTATTTGCTAAGTGTGATTTCGATTCATTAGTATGTGATGCTTGTGAACTTGCCAAACACACCAGGCATTCTTATTCTCCAATTAGTAATAAAAGCTTGATTCCTTTTGCTATTATTCATTCTGATGTATGGGGTCCTACTAAAACTGTCTCTCTTTCTGGTTATAGGTGGTTTGTGACCTTCATTGATTGTTGCACTAGATTGGCTTGGATTTATTTAATGAAGACAAAAAATGAAGTTTTTTCGTGTTTTCAGAACTTCCATAAAATGATTTGTACTCAGTTTGATGCGTATGTTAAAATCCTAAGAACTGATAATGGTACTGAATACATGAATGCAGTTTTTCGTACCTATTTAGATTCTAATGGTATTATACATCAAACTAGTTGTATCAATACTAGTGCCCAAAATGGAGTCGCGGAAAGGAAAAATAGGCATTTACTAGATGTAGCTAGGTCTCTCATGTTCACTATGAATCTTCCCAAACCAAATTGGGGGGATGCTATTTTGACTGCTGCTTACCTTATCAATCGTATGCCTCTTCATACTTTAAATTTTAAAACTCCATTAGAGGTTCTTCAAGGAAAAACTCTTATATTGTACCTCCTAAAGTCTTTGGTTGTGTTTGTTTTGTTCATCAGAATGGTCTAAGCAAATTAGATCCTAGAGCCTTGAAATGTGTGTTTGTTGGTTACTCTACTACTCAAAAAGGATACAAGTGTTATCATCCTCCTTCTAGAAAATATTACATTTCGGGAATTTCAGTCTTATTTTCCTTCCCAATCACCTCTTCAGGGGGAGAAATATCAGATGGAAGAGGTGATGAATGACATTCCTTTCTAGGGGGAGTTTCCTATAGACATAGATAGTAGGAGAGAACAACCACCCAAACCTCTAGAAAGATTGGATAGACCTGATTTGAAAACCTACACACGGCGGACTAATACAGATACAACCATGGAGCATGAGACCTCTAATCAACCGTCTTCTCCAATTTCAGGCTCTAAAAATACAGCCGAACAAGAACTTGGTGAGTCTTCTTTAATTCCTGGTGATTCTGATCCTAATCTTGATTCCAGCCCTTCTGACAATGACCTTGATATTCCTATTGCTCTTAGCAAAGGAGTTAGAACATGCACTAAACATCCCATCTCCCATTTCATCTCCTATAATGCTCTGTCCCCTTCCTATAGAGCCTTTGTTTTGTCTGTTTCTTCTATTTCTATACCACAGGATAGGACTCAAAATGGAAGGCTGCAATGGTTGAGGAGATGAGAGCTTTGGCAAAAAACGAGACATGGGATCTTGTAACTCCTCTATCAAGAAAGAAGCCAGTTGGATGTAAATGGGTGTTCACAGTTAAAAATAAGGTAGATGGTTCCATGGAGAGGTTCAAGGCCAGATTGGTAGCCAGAGGGTTCAGTCAGACCTATGGAGTTGATTACTAGGAAACTTTTGCCCTTGTAGCCAAGATGAATACAATCAGAATTTTGTTGTCTTGTGCAGCCAACTTGACTGGGAATTACATCAGTTTGATGTTAAAAATGCTTTTCTACATGGTGATTTGAAAGAAGAGGTGTATATGGAGATTCCTTCTAGATTTGATGATGAAAATACCTGAGGAAAAGTTTGCAAGCTGAAGAAGTCATTATATGGGCTAAAGCAATCACCAAGGGCATGGTTTGAAAGGTTTAGTAAAGCTATGCTTTCTTTTGGGTACATTCAGAGCGATGCTGATCATACTTTGTTCATTAAACATCATCAAGGTAAGATCACATTGCTTATTGTTTATGTTGATGATATAGTGATGACTGGAAATAATGAAGAAGAAATGACTCACTTGAGAAATTTGTTAGATAGGGAGTTTGATATTAAGGATTTGGGAAAGTTGAGATATTTCCTTGGGATAAAAGTTGCTAGATCAGAAAAAGGGATTTTTATTTCTCAAAGAAAGTACATCATTGATCTCCTTAAAGAAACTGGTATGTTAGGATGTAAACCTGCAGAATCACCTATTGAAGTCAATCATAAGCTTCAAGCTGGAGTGGGAAGTTCAGTTGATGTTGGCAGGTATCAGAGATTGGTTGGGAGGTTGATTTACCTTGCCCATACTAGACCAGATATTGCCTATGCTGTAAGTTTAGTGAGTCAGTATATGCATGACCCTCGAGAGTCTCACTTAGAAGCTGTGCATCGGATTCTAAGATATTTAAAATTTGCTCTTGGTAGAGGACTTCTATTTTCTAAACATGGCCATTTGACAATAACAGGCTATACAGATGCGGATTGGGCTGGTTCCCTTAATGATAGGAGATCAACCTCAAGGTATTGTGTTTTTGTTGGAGGAAACCTTGTCACATGAAGAAGCAAGAAGCAGACTGTTGTTGCAAGGTCCAGTGCAGAAATAGAATATAGAGCTATGGCACAAGGAATATGTGAACTCCTATGGTTGCGTAGATTAATGGAAGAGTTAAAGTTGGTTGAAACAACAAATATATCCTTATTTTGTGATAGTAAAGCAGCCATCAGTATTATGAATAATCCAGTCCAGCATGATCGAACTAAGCACATAGAGATTGATCATCACTTTATAAAAGAGAAGATAGTTGAAGGCCTTATAAATGTCTCCTATATAGCTTCCAAAGAGCAACTAGCCGATGTTTTCACAAAGGGTTTGCAAGTTGGGCATGAGTAATATCTATGCACCAACTTAAGGGGGAGTGTTGAAATCTTTGTAATTAAAGTCAATATTGTCTTTCCTAGTTTAGGTTTATTGTCTTTCCTAGTTTAGGTTTATTCCTATTTAGATTACTTCCTATATTGGAACAATCTTGTGTATATATATAATGGTGTAGAGATTGAAAATATAACACACAATAAAAAGAAATACGAAATATTCTTTCAACACCTTTTTTATCATAAAATAAAATCAAAACATTTGATTGCTTAGATTCTTAGACCGATGGTCCTACTCTAAGAAGTTTGAGTTGTTTGACCATTTTTACATTTTCGGATTTTTAGGGGTTTCACATCAAAAAGGAGCCCGGGAAGCACCTGGGGTTCGTTGAGGTCGCATCCAGTGCACCGTCTAGTTTTACATGCGACTTGGACCGTTTCTATAAAAGTGGACCGGCCCGGTTTCAGCCCCATCAGTGGCCCCACCTAAGCCTCAAATTAAGGCCACCTAATCTCCCCATTTGCCTATAAATAGGGCAAGGGTTTAAAAGATTGGTGTGGGTTTGTGATTGCCTAGAAGAAACTCTTGCGTTTTTCCTCTCATTCTTGATTTAAGCTACATCTTGTGATTCTAGTTTGGATCTTGAATGTTAATCATCAGATTTTGATAAAACTACATTGAGTTTCGTAGTCAATCACTAAGAAACACTCATATATTTCCCGATTATTAATCAAGCATTGAAGTTTTTAGGTGTCCATTTCGACCCATCTTTTATGATTTCTTCAACCTAAGGTAATATCTGAGAGTCTGAAGCCTTTTTGCTTCATCTTTTTCCTTCTTTTAGTGAATTAACCCACATGTTATTCCTTGGTTGTTAGGGAAACTCGTTGTTCACTCAAGGATCAATTTTATTTTGAGATTTTAATGATTATACAAAACAAATAAATTTAATATTTTGTATGTGCTAATATTAATTTATGCAGAATTTTTTTTATGGAAATTGCTAAAGAAGACACCTACAAATTCAAGATTATTTGAAGACCATGAAGATAATGGAAGATTTCTTTTTAGCGGTTAATATCTTAGGATATTTTGTAGGATAGAGAAAATATTCTTTTATAAGCACAAAAATATTTTCCTTCTCTCTCAAAAAGATTTTTGGAAATTATCTTAATATTAAAAGTCAAAACTTAACTTTTAAAATTTATTTACCTAATTGAAAAAGATTTTGGCTTAATTATTTTTGGTAGCAAAATATTTGAAAGAGATTTGTATATCTTTATATTTTCGGAAATCATTTTATAAAAAGGAAAGTCAAATCTTTTCTTTATCCTACTTTCTTAAATGAAAAGATTTTTGGCTCATATATTTTTGGCAACAAATATATAAAGATCTTTTCGTATTTCTTACTTTTTGAATGTCAAAAATATTTCTTAAACTAAAGATTTTATGCTTTCTAAACGGGATCTTCATCCCTCTATAAAAAGACGTTTTCCTCTTGTGAAAACATGGGTATCTTTTTAAGAGTAACAACCCATTGATTAAATATTTTAAATCTCTCAAAGCTCTCTCTCAAAAACCCCCTTATTTCTTTTCGTCTTTTTGCTTCAAGAAAAATTTTTTTAAGAGAAAAGAAAATTTGATAACAATATTTTCTGAAGAATAGTTCTAATCTTTCAATCCGTTTTCTAAATCTATTTTCTGTTCTTCATGTGTTTATATTTGCATTTCTCTTTATCTATATAGATTTTGTAATCTGTTGTAAATAGGCTTTTTATATGAAATAATTTTGTGTAATAGCTTAGGTGAAATCTTTGGTGGTATAGGTTATCAAACTACCTTCTCCTTATGTGAGATTCTAATGTCTTGATGTGAGTTTCTGTTCTCTGCAAAAATAGAAAGGATTGAGGTTGATTAGAACATTTGGAAAATCTAGTGGGACAAATGTTAGATCTAGGTGTTGATCTATTTCCTTGTATTGTTGGTTTGTCTCTTACCCTTGAAAAGAGATAACATAGTGGAGGATCTCAAGATGAGTCTTGGGGAGTAGATGTCGGCGAGTTAGTGCCAAACCACTATAAATCTCTGTGTTTATCTTCTTTTATTTTCTGAAGTTCTGCTTGATTATATTCTATTTACACATCTGTTAACTTTTTAGAAATACAAAGTTGTTAATGAATTTCTGTTTCTAAACTTGAATAAGCTTTATCTTTGTGGAACATTAGAAATCTGGATTTCTGTATTGCGATTACTCCAAGTTCTAATATGTCCTTCTACATTCAGTGTAATTCATAATATGAATTTTAAATCAGTTTTCTAATCTTGCTTAAAGCTTTGTTAAGTGGTTTTAAATTCAATAACTATTCTTCATAGAGTCATTCTAATATTGAGCTTTGTGAAGCAGTTCTAAATTCAATAGTTGTCCTTTATAGAGACTTTCTATATTTGCAACAAGCTTTGTGAAGTAGTTCTAAACTTGATAACTAACTCTCACAAACGCTTTCTAATTCTGCTGCAACAAAATTTTGATTTTATTTTTAAAAGTTAAATTTTCATAAAACCCAATTCACTCCCCTCTTGGGTTGTGCGATATATACGGGACCCACAATCTGGTATCAGAGCACTTGGCTCTTGACTTACTGAAGCTTAACAGCTTAAGAGAAAGATCCCATGGCAGCCCCACTTCCTCTTACACCTTTGAAAGGTCATCTGTTTCTAGACCACCTTTGTTCAATGGTTCTAATTACTCTTACTGGAAAACCAGAATGGAAAACCTTATAAAATCAGTTGACATAAATTGCTGGAGCAATGTTATTACTAGTCCTCACCCTATGAAAACTGTGGAAAATGTGAGAGTTCGAAAGACAGAAGAAGAATATACTGATGCTGATTGGAATGACATTTCTATAAATGCAAAAGCCATCAATATTCTTCACTGTGCATTAGATCCAATAGAATATAACAAAGTGTCTAAATTTAAGTCTGCAACAGAAGTCTAGGAAACTCAGAGTTACCTATGAGGGTACTGACCGAGTGAAGGAATCCAGAATCGGAGAGAATATGAAATGTTTAGTATGAAAGAAGGAGAGACTATAGCTGAACTAAATACTAGATTCATAAATATAGTTAATCCTCTGAGAACTCTTGGAAAGGAAATTTCAGAAGATGAGCTTGTTAAGAAAATCCTTAGAATTGTACCTAAAAAATGGGATTCTATAGGAACTATAATGAACTATAAAGAGACTCCAGTTACCTATGATTTTTTTATGGGAGCTCTTGTTTTGGAAGAAATGAAATCTTCTTTGATTATAGAAGATAAGAAAAATAAAGGACTGGCTTTGAAATTAGTTTCCAGTGAAGAAAGTTCTTCTGATCTTGATAGTGATGATTTAGCACTTGTTACTAAGAGATTTAAGAAGTTCTATAAAAAGAGTGGAAGACCACAGAAAAAGTTTATCAAAAAGAACTTTTCACCTTAAAATAGCAACTTGCCTAAGAAAGAACCTTCTTAAGTGGTTTGTTATGAGTGCAACAAGCCCAGCCATATTAAGCCTAACTATCCTAAGCTGAAAAAGAAGTCAAAGAAAGAAAAGCTAAAGCAGGCATTCGTAGCTGCTTGGACTGACTCAAACGATTCTAATTCTGAAAGTCAAAGTGACCAGGAGGAGATTACAAATATCTGTCTGATGGCCACTATCGATTCTGACTCCAAGGAAATCATCACTCTGACTTCAACACGGAAAGCTGGAAGTAATGAAGCAGATGCAATCGGCCAAAATCATGATGAAAGCAATGTAAGTATTTCTGCACCTGAATTTGAAAATGATCTTTTAGATACTTGTAATAACCTTTGCACTGAATTTGAGAAGCTTATTAAAAAGCATAAAGTTCTAAAGAAGGATTTCAGAAAATT
The DNA here is from genome assembly GCF_041381405.1 of Jatropha curcas. Lineage (NCBI taxonomy): Eukaryota > Viridiplantae > Streptophyta > Magnoliopsida > Malpighiales > Euphorbiaceae > Jatropha > Jatropha curcas. Next base: position 14,030,367 of record NC_143153.1, read on the forward strand.
GAAAACTAAATGTAATCATTTAAAAGATGCTTTTTATCAAGAAGTTACATGCAAAGATCTTATTATAGAGATCAAAGATCTTAAAGATTGTAATGATAAATTTTCTGAAAATCTGAAACACTTTGAAGAAAAATGTAAAAATTTAAATTCTAAAAATGAATATTTGAAAATCGAGATTAGAATTCTAAAGTCAATTTTAGAATTATTTTCTAAAGAAAAGACAAGTTCTAGCTATGATAGCATTTCAAGACAAAATCATGTTCCTAATAAGAAAAATGATATTTCTAATGTTGTGACTTTAGAACATCAAAAGCAATTTAAAAAACCTGATAGTCTCAACAGAAAGAAAAATCATAGTAAATTGACTACACGTGTACCACTAACCATCCAGGACCCAATACGAGTTGGGTACCTAAATCTGCGTGATCTTTTCAAGTGTGCCTAAGGAGTTAGCTGAAAACATAAATGTGGTACATGGATAGCGCTTGCTCTAGGCATATGACTGGTGATAAAAAAAATCACCAGATTAGAAAAGAAAAAGGGAGGTACAGTGAGCTTTGGAGACAAAGTAAAAGGTAAAATCGTTGGTATTGGTGTGGTAAGTTCTAATCCTTCAATAGAAGATGTATGCTTAGTAGAAGGATTACATTATAACTTGCTAAGTGTGAGTCAGATTTGTGATAAAAATAGAAGAGTGATCTTTGAACCCTCTTATTGTAAAGTTCGAAACATGCATGATAACAAAACTTTATTTGTTGGAAAAAGGTTTGGGAACATATACCTAGTAAACCTTTCTGATATGCATAACCTAAACATATGTTTAGTTATTGTTGACAATTCTAGTTGGTTATGGCATACAAGACTTGGACATGCAAGCATGCACCTTAATTCTAAATTGTCTAAGAAAGACTTGGTTCATGGTTTGCCAAAGCTAAAGTTTGAAAAAGATCACATTTGTGATGCATGTCAATTGGGCAAACAATCCACAACATCTTTCAAATCTAAGGGCATGTTTCTACCTCTAGACCTTTAGAATTGCTACACCTTGATTTATTTGGATCTGTTACTCCTTCTAGTCTTGGAGGTAAATTTTATGCACCTGTTATTGTTGATGATTACTCTAGATTTACCTAGACACTCTTCCTTAGAAATAAGGATGAGTCATATGATATGTTTGTTCATCTTTGCAAGAGAATACAGAATGAGAAAGGATACACATCTCTACGATTAGAAGTGACCATGGAAGAGAATTTAAGAATCAGAAATTCGATGCTTTTTGCAAAGAATTAGGAATCTTCCATAACTTCTCAGCACCTGGAACACCCCAGCAGAATAGAGTAGTGCAACGCAAGAATAGAACACTTTAGGAAATGGCTATAACCATGCTGAGTGATTCTAAGTTACCAAAGTATTTCTGGGCAGAAGCAGTAAACACTGCATGTTATATTCTAAACAATGCTTTGGTAAGATCTAAACTGAAAAAGACTCCATATGAATTATACAAAGGTAGAAAGCCAAATATTGATTACTTTCACATTTTTGGGTGTAAGTGTTTTATTCTAGATAACAAGAAAAATCACCTTGCTAAATTTGATGCTAAATCTTATGAAGGAATTTTTCTAGGATATTCTAGTACTAGTAAAGCATATAGGGTGTTTAATAAGAAAACTTAAGTTGTAGAAGAATCTATCCATATTGTGTTTGATGAATCTGATTCTACTTCTAGAATTTTAGAAAATGATGTTGCTATAGATTTCAATCAAGAAAAGCAGAATGCACAGTCAGAACAACTAGAACAACCAAAAAGTGAGCAGAATGTTGATAATTAGGTTGAACCAAAAGATGAACATAAAGACCAGAATGCAATTGAAAGTCAAATGCCAGAAACAGAAAATGAGAATTCTGAATTACCAAAAGAATGGCGATTCCACAAGTATCATCCTCAAGAGGATATCATAAATAACCTTTCAGAAAGGATGATGACTAGAGCTCAACTTAAGAGATATTTTGGTAATGTTGCTTTCGTTTCTCAATTAGAACCTGAGAATTTAGAAGATACTCAAAATGATGAAAGTTGGATTCTTGCTATGCAAGAAGAACTAAATCAATTAGAGATAAACCAAGTTTGGAAACTTGTTTCTAGACCTAAAAACCATTCTGTTATTGGAATAAAATGGGTGTTTAGAAATAAGCTTAATGAATAAGGTAATGTTGTGAGAAACAAAGCAAGGTTAGTGGCTCAAGGTTACAACCAAGAAGAGGACATCGATTTTGATAAGACCTTTGCTCCGGTTGCTAGACTTGAGGCCATTAGAATTCTTTATACATTTGTATGTTTTAAAAACTTCATGTTATATCAAATGGAGGTGAAAAGTGCTTTTTTAAATGGTTTTCTAAATGAAGAAGTGTATGTAGAATAACCACCGGGTTTTAAAGTTTATGATAAACCAAATCATGTTTACAAACTTACTAAAACTCTTTATGGTTTGAAACAAGCACCTAGAGCTTGGTATGAAAGATTAAGTAAGTTTTTCTTAGAAAATGGTTTTTCTAGAGGAAAGGTTGATACTACACTATTTATTAAGAATAAAGCACCTGATATTCTAGTTGTGCAAATCATATTGATGACATAATCTTTGGTTCTACTAATGATCTTCTTTGTAAGGAATTTTCTAAGATAATGCAGGGTGAGTTTGAAATGAGTATGATGGGAGAATTAAACTTCTTCCTTGGACTTCAAATCGAATAATGTGACAATGCAATTTTCATAAACCAAGGCAAGTATACTCGAGAACTGTTAAAAAGGTTTAAAATGAAGAATGCCAAGGTATGTAGTACACAATGAGTCCATCCTCAAAATTAGAAAAAGATGAAAAAGAAAAGGATGTGGATATTAAATTATTTAGAAGTATGATTAGTTCTTTACTATATCTAACTGCAACTAGACCTGACATTCACTTTAGTGTTTGTCTATGTGCTAGATTTCAATCATGTCCCAAAGAATCTCATTTAATTGCTGTAAAAAGAATTCGAAGATATTTTTGTGGAACGTCTAATTTGGCTCTATGGTATTCTAAAGATGATACATTTGACCTTGTTGGGTATAGTGATTTTGATTTTGCAGGAAGCAGAATAGATAAAAAGAATATGTTTGGAACTTGTCAATTTTTAGGTAACGCCCTTGTATCATGGTTTAGCAGGAAACAGACTTCCGTTGCTCTCTACTGTAGAAGCAGAATATATTATTGTTGGAAGCTGTGTTGCACAAGTTCTGTGGATCAAACAACAGTTAGCAGATTATGGTCTGAAATTAGAAACAGTTCCAATCAAATGTGACAACTTAAGTGCTATCAACTTATCTAAGAATCCAGTCCAGCATTCTAGAACCAAGAAATAGAACTCAGACATCACTTCATACGTGATCATGTTCAAAAAGGTGACATAATGATTGAGTTCATTCCTACAGAAAAGCAATTGGTAGATATCTTTACTAAACCTTTAAGTGAAAGCCAATCATGCTTAATCAGAAGAGAACATGGTATGTTAGTTCTAAACTCTTAACTTTAGAACTCTGTGAGTATGTTCTAAAATGCTTTTTATATTTGAGATTGAAAGACCTGCTCAATGTTGTGTTTTAAATTTCTATTCTATGTGACTTTGAAAAATATTTTTGTCTAAAAGAGATACATAAGGCTCTGATGTGAAGTTTTAATGTCACCATCAGATTCTATTTTTAGACAAATTGAGATAGTCATTTTTTTTTTGTTTATTTTGTTTTATTTTTTCTCTTTATTTTATTTTATTTTGCTTTAGTTTTGGTGGAAATTTTTCTTTGTTATTTCTTTTATTTAAATTTTTTTTGGTCAGTTCAGTTTTCCTTAAACCATTTTTTTTATTCTTTTAGTTTTCTTCTTTGTTATAACTTCTCTTTTAAGTGTTTCTTTCTTTCCTATAATTATAACTTCTCTAATTAATCACTCCTTCTTCTATCAACTTCTGTTTTCTCTACTCTATCTCCTTCTCACAAATGAAACCCTAAGCACAATCTGCTTCAAAACCTTAAACATGACCAAATCGAGTTCTACCTCTTCCTCCTCTGATTCTTTAACTGAACAAGAACTACAACTTCTTAAGAAATTATCTAAGAAGTACGAAAAGAAAGAATCAGGACAGAAGAAATCCGTAGTGAAATCGAGTTCAAAGAAAGAAAAATCGAAAAGTAAAATGGAGAAATCAAAAGGAGAAGAAAAATCAAAGGAAAAGGTCTCTGGTTCTCGCAGCAAAGGTAAAACCATTTTATCCCCAAATCCTCTTATGCATTCATATGTTATTGACTAGAAATTCTTTGGAAAAAAAGAATTCAACTTTAGGGAACCTTTTGAGTTCCAAGGATGGATGGAGTTTTTATCCTTAAGTAAACCTTGCTATGAGAGTTTAGTAAAGGAGTTTTATGGCTCTCTCAAAGTCACTGGTTCAGAGACGTTGTCTGTGAAAATTGAGGGTGAAACCAATGTGTTATCCTACACTAATTTGAGCAAAATTTATAAAATACCAAATAATGGATCTAAGGTAACAAAGATTAAGGAAATCTCTAGGGTAGAAGGATATAAAAAGGAAGAATTTATAAGGAAAATCACTAGGAAGGGTTCTAAGGAAAAACAGAATGTGATTGAATGCACCAATCTTAACAACAACATACAGTGGTTGTACAAATTAGTCATACATTACATCTATCCAAAGAGAGATTCTCTCACTTGTGTAAAACAAGTTGAACTGTACATAATGTGGCATATAATCGAAAAGAAACCTTTCAATCTGTGTCATATTATTTGTGATAAAATGCATAACAATCCAAAGAAACTACCCTATGGTATGGTGCTGACCCCTACCTTTGAGTTCTTAGGAGTGAGGGTCATAGTGTTTCAAAGTTAGATATTGGATCTTTGAAGCTAAAGGATGAAGAAGGTAAAGAAGAAAAAGAAAAAGAAGATCCTGTGGAAAAAGAAAAGGCGGAGAAAGAAAGAACAGAAAAAGAAAAATTAAGGTTGCAAGAAGAAGAAGCTGAGAGTAAGAAGAAGAAGAGAAGGTTAGTAAAAGTGTTTTTGCACCGGCCCCGAGTGACCCGAAAAACGCTCGATTCAAATTTTTGGTTTTAAAAATGATCTTATTTTGAATAGTGGTGACAAAACCTTTGGATACGATGCCGATAAATCGGTCTTACAAAACATTTTGAGTCGCCACCCATTATTTCGGCAATGGGACCGTTTCCAATTTTAAGTGACTTCATTTAACCCAATTTTATTTAAGGCCAATTATTTTAAAAGACTGGTCAGGTGCACCGAGTGCGATTCTGGATAAGGGAATTGCGTACGTCGGCCCGTTGGAAGCCGAAGCCCGGAAAAACTGGCTTCTTTTAATCTACAATTTCTAATTTATTTTAATTTAGAAAAGCCAATTTATTTACACAAACCCAACCCGAATAAATCGAACCGAGTTCGTATGCAGAAAATCATTTAATCGTCCCAAATAAACTCATTCATTGCATTCATAATTAATCAAACCACACCAACCATTCAACCCATAGCAATCAAGTTAAAATAATCAAAAGACCCGCTCTTGCCTTATGGTTAAAGGCGGGCCACAAACCGAACCTAAAATACATTCTACCCAATTTAGATCCAAGAAACCCTAAAAAAAAAATCGAAACCATGCATGATAATAAATTAATGTGCTTAATTAAACCGCAACCTGCCCATAATTAATTGTTTCTTAAATTATAAAAAAAAGTTGAATATTTATTAAATTGCACAGAATTATTTTTTTTTAAAAAAAAAGTATAAAAATTATTCCTGGAACCCTAGAACAGTCGCGTCACGTAGCTGTTCTTTGGCAGAATAGTTGCGTGACGGATCTCATAGTTGCGTGACGCAGCTGTTCATGACTTTGGACAAACCTTCAGATTCATCAGTTGTTTTATTTCAAATACAAGATTAAATCAGAAAATAAAAGCGAAATAAAATCATAAATACGAACAGTTCCGTCACGCAACTAATCGGGGTCATATAACTATATATTGGACATGAACAGTTCCGTCACGCAACTTGTAGCTGCGTGATGCAACTGCCCTGGTCCGCAACTACCTTTCAAACAACCCTTTTTACGTTTCTTTTTTATCAAAACTCGTTTTAATATAACTCAGAAACATCCAATAGCAGGCAGGGTACTATTTAATCAATATCACACTACTAAATCATCAACAAAATAAACAATAACGAATTAATAACTAAAAAAATACCAAGAAAAGTTTAGATAATTACCTAACCCTCAGATTGAGGATTGTACACAATCTGGACGTCTTAGGAGTAAGGTTTCAAGGTCCCAGAAGTTTGTGTTCACCAAGTTTTTAACAAAAATCTATTTTTCTTTTCTTGTCTCTCTTTTTCTCTTTTTGTGTATTTTTTTGTTTTTAACCTAATTAATTTCTAAGGCTGTTTTTCTTCAAGATAACTCAGAAAAGTTCTTGCAGAAAACCTCAGCCGTCAGTGTATTTTTTTTGAACTCTTAAAATTCCTCTCCTAAAGTTCTCCTCCAAAAATCCTCCCTATTTAAGATGACAACGCAGTATTTATATGGATAGGGCAACAGAGGATAGCTGCGTCACGCAGCTAGCAGTCGCGTGACGGACCCAAGAGCTGCGTGACGCAGCTCATTTTCTGGACCGTTGCCACGTATCCAAACAAAATGTAAAACCGTTATTTGTCGGCTTTCAAGGTGACGTCACCTTAATTGGAGTTGCGTGACGCAACTATCAGTGCCGTCACGCACCTTATAGCTGCGTGACGCAGCTCTACTTTAAATCAGTCACCTTCTATTTGGTTGAAATCAATCCTTGGGTTTAAAGACTTCCGGTCAACCATGATCCTTTATTCTGCGTCCTCGTATCCTCATCAGGTTAGGCGGGGGCATAAAGACACGCGTCAACAGTTTGCCCCCCCACTTTATCATTAATTGTATAAACGATTAATGTTAAAGTGGTCCATTGACGCGCATTTAATATGGTAATCATCCTCAAAGCTCGATTTGATTGGCTTGAAAGATGTTGAGTTGACTTGATCATCTGGTCACCTCCTCAGCTCAGTTTGATCGACTTTTGTTGGCTCCAGTCGGATCGGTAATGACCTCCAAAATTCAGTCTGATTGGCTATGAAGATACCTTCGAGGCTCAGTTTGATTGACTCGAAGGGTTTTAATTGCCCTGGTCAACTTCGTAATTCATCATCATTAACCAGGAAGAGAGTCCAAATAGCTTCATAATACACCATCATTGTTTGATGAGACCATATCGGCTTCGAGAAACCATCACCGGTTGGTCATTGAACTTGTCCTGATCAGCTTCGCAATACACCATCACTAATCAGTAAGTGGATTGACTCAATCAGCTTCGCAATACACCATCACTAATCGAGAAAAAAAAGACCCAAACAGCTTCGTAGTACATCATCACTGCTTGGTGGGCCCTATTGGTTTCGAGAAACCATCACCGGTTCGCTTGAAAAAATTGGTCAAGAGAAAAAGAGCAATTTCTGTGTACAAACAGACCTTGCCTTTTGTTAAAATGTTGGGACGTCACATGCCCCCATGCATTAATAATCATAAATTTTAAAATTTTGCATCAGGGCAAAAGATTATACTTTTGCCCCCAGTCCGAAATTCCGACCTAGGACCAAAATATTAGCTTTTTTTAGGCAAACCTTTTAATGTTTATTGTAAAATTTGATTTAAAATGTTAGCAAAAATTTAGGCCAGAAAAAATTTTAAGCCTAAATTTTCAAGTGTACCTTTCCTGATGCGGTGTTTGAAAGAAACTTACCTGAGGGTAATTTGGGCGATTTGATGCTCCTGCCCCCTGTATGGTGAGTAGACAAAATTGCTGAAGCATACGAACCGCACACTGACTTCAAATTGCTTAAACGGGTCATCGTGGGCTTAAATGGGAGTTAATGGGCCATTGTGGGCTTGAAGTGGTGAATGGGCCCCATTTTTGGACTTGAAGGTGTGTTAATGGGCTTGGGCCCATTGCTTACTATAAGTAAGCTTCTTAAACATTTCATTTTTACTTTTCAAAACTCTAAGCTTTCCAAACACTCTGAACTTTAGTCAAAATGTCTCAACTTCCCGAGATCCCAGCTTCTGCCTACACACCTGAGATGAACACTCTAGGGGCGATCCCGGATATCCCGATTTTCGAGGGTGAGTGGGTACCGGTCAGCCGTAATGCCCTGACTCCCGGGACACGACCGCTGCAGCTCCTTCCATTGCCGGGCACCGAGTTCCCAGTTCGACATGAGACCGGTGCGATGCGCGGTTTCCAGACCGAGGTAAGTAACTTTGCATTTGAATTTCTTATTTTTGTTGATGCTTTGTGGATGAATTGTTGAAATTGCATGCTGTTTGTGCGTCGGCAGTCGCGTCACGCAGGAAGGAGTTGCGTGACGCAGCTGTTCTGGGTGAACAATTGCGTGACGCAGCTGTTCTGGATGAACAATTGCGTGACGCAACTGTTCGAAGCATCGTGAACCCTGGCGCTTCTGAACTCTTTTAATCTACCTCTTGGCATGTGTTAATACGTTATTTGCTGATTAAGAATTGATGCTATCTCCCATGCGACATATTTTTACCCTGAAAATGCATAGAAAAAGCACAAACACGAATAGATTGAACATAGGTTAGTTTCTGCCTTACCTTCGAGAGTTGCGTCACGCAACTATTCTGTGGAAGAACAGTTCCGTGACGCAACTGTGCGTCAAGGATAGAATGCCTTGAACAGTTGCGTGGCGCAGCTGTTGAGATGCGTGACGCAGCTGTTTGTCAGGAGGCGCCATTTTGGCAAGTTGCGTGATGCAGCTGTAGTTGCGTGACGCAGCTGTGTTTGGCCCGAGGCTTGAATACTTTATTTTCCTACCATGAAACAAGAATAAACAACTATTAGTTTAATTCTTATTTCGAATTGAAATTTTTCTTACACAGGTTGATCTGGGCAAGGCCCGTGCTGGCGGATTCCACCGATGCTTCAGCGTTCTGGGATTTGCTGGACCCCCCGATGCGGTCCAGAGTCGTTGCTACTGGTTTCGGCGACTATGCTGCTGGGCTTCGTCGCACTCAGCCCCGATTTCCACCCGCCACTTGCTATGCGCTGATGGAGCGGTGGAATGACTGCACTCACACATTCATCTTTGGCTTCGGGGAGATGACCCTGACTCCCGTCGACTACACTGCCATCACTAGGCTCAGGTTCAATGGTCCGGTTGCTCCTTTGGACGCTCGATACCAGACTGCTGCCCTAGGAGCTGAGCTAGTTCACACCCTACTTGGCGTGACCACTCATACTAGGTACACAGCTCAGAGGTACGTCTCCTATAAGGTGGTGTACCGATTTTGGACCGAGCGGATCCGGACTAGACTAGCTGCTTGGAGAGAGTTTCCCGCAGATGCTAGACCTGCTGCCCCAGTTTATACTAGAGAGGAGAGGGACCAGGCAGCACGATCCTTTATTTTCTATCTCATTTCTTCGCAGCTGCTATGTACCTCCCAGAATAAGGGAGACCTTGCAGTGCTGGCATGTCTGCGGGATTTGAGTCGGGTTGGCTCTTATAACTAGGCCTCTCTCGCCTTGGCTCACCTCTATCATGGTCTAGACGTATGGACCAGGGGTAGTGGTGAGTCTAACAGGTAGTTCCTCCGGCCGCTCGAGGTGAGACATTTATTCCCCTAACTTTCTTCTTTCATATATTTTCATTTCTCAGTTTTATACTTGACTTGTTGGGATCTTGGTACAGGCGTGGGCCTACGAGTATCGGATTTACCCTGGTGGCCTAGGAGGTGATGCTTCAGCTGATGCCCGGCAGATTCCCCGGTATCTGGGACACCGGCACCATACTTTCTCCAGTTCTGAGGATCCCCATTACTGGAGGTGCTATCTTAACGATAGGGCCTTATCTGATGTAAGTACAAAGAATTTTCTGAATAATATGCTTCCTTTTCTCTTTAATTGTGTATTCGCTGACTCTTCTTGTTTTGCAGCTCCTTCTGACTCCTTGGGAGGGGGATGCTTGGGAGGCTTATCCCGCTCGTGCCGTGGTAGAGGCCTATACCCAGTCCAGATTCCTGCTATGGGGTTACTGGTTAGACCGGTATTTCCTGGGGGAGAGGATTTATGAGCTCTAGGTGGCCACGGCTCAGAGGCGAGTGCCCGATGCTCCTCCTCGCCACATGTGCCTGTTAGAGGGTATGACCCCAGAGGACCTGTCGGAGGAGTATATTGGCTCTCCTGCTAATATCCCTCTGTCGGCTGGCTATTATGCCACATACTTCTCTACCCGTCTGCAGGCCCGGCTGTCGGAGGTTCGAGAGTACATCCAGGTGACTCTTTTGTCTTCAATTATGATTTTTTCTTCAACTGTTTGGCCAAGCGACTAAGTATATTTGTCTTTAACTTGTTGCAGGAGAGGAAGAAGCACCGGATGCCTGCCTTCTACAGGGCACAGGCAGAGGCAGAGGCGGAGGCGACTGCTCCGGCTGGACCTGCAGGAGCTGTGCTGGACGATGTCCCTTTCCGTCCAGGCATGGAGGTTGCGCTGGACCCTGCTCTGGGCCTCGGGTCGGCCAGCATCATCCCTGCTGACCTCAGGCAGGCGCCTCCTCCGCTACAGTTGGATCCTGAGCATACCACACACGTAAGTAGAAAAATAAATTCACTGAGTAGAAGATATTTTACTTGGATGATTCCTTATTGGATATCTTTCTGTGCTTGCAGGTGCCTGCTCAGAGATACCAGGAGCTTTACCAGAGGTTTGGCTTTGACCGGTCGTACATCGCCCGGCTCTATCCTGAGCTCCATGAGAGGGTATGATCCTTATATGCTTTACCTTTTTCTTGTTTTCTTTGCATACCCCTCTTACCTTTCTCTGCTTTTATGTTTTCATAGGATCTGGAGATTGGGAGGCTGCGGAGGCACCAGTCCCGCCAGTCCAGCGCTGTTACCCGACTCCAGATGAAGGTCGATCGACTTCGGACTAGGCTAGAGGTGAAGGGGATTCCATTAGATTTCTCCGAGGATGAGGAGGATGGTGATGATGGCTCCTCATCTGATGATGCACCGCCATCTCCACCCTCTCAAGCAGCAGCTGGTCCTAGCCGGAGGCGACGTTAGCCTGCCTTCTCCATTCTGAGCACCTTTTCGAGACATTTTTGTAGCTTGTAGAGTACATTTTCAGTATTTTTACATTAATTTTGCCACATTATTTACATTTTCTTTATTACAATATTTTTGCTTTTATTACAATATTATTTACATGTTTATTACTTACAATTTGTGAGACTTTATTCCTGCATAAGAAAAACACAAAAAACGCAAAATAGAAGCATCCCACTTACTTGCAAAAGTAGTCCACCTCGTTAGTGCTCAACCAACCAATTTATTATAAATAAGGAAATGAAATAAAATAAAAACAAAATAAGATAAAAAGCAACCAGAAACAAGAAATGGATCGTAATACTTACCTGACAGGGCGGTCCACTTGATTAATGCGGACATAAAGGCTCAACCACCCTATTGTAAGAGTTTTCCATCTTATTAACGCAGGTATAAATGCCCAACTACCGGAGCGATCTGTGCATAAATGCCCATCCAACCACCATCAACAGTAAGTACCAGGTCAAATAATGATAGCGCCTTATTCACTAAACCCTTTCCACTCCTATAAGTAGAGGCTTTCCTCTGCGTCCTCTTCATTCCCAATCATTCAAAACAACTCCATCGCTTGAATAATCCTTTTCCATGGCTTTCAGAAACCAAGTTTCGTCCTTCGTCCAGTCCATTCCTGACGACCTATGGCAGATTCACCCCCTGAATCAACTCGCTTGGTTGATATATTTCAAAGACTTAAAACCCGACCATAGTTTCCTGTCGTGGCTTGTCATGTACTTCAACCCCAACACCATGGTTTTCCGGTTTGAAGATTCTGAAGTAACTCCAACCTATGAGGAAATGTGTGCTGTGATGGGTCATCACCCTGAACAAGATGAAACTCCAGCTTTGCCCACAGGCCCTAGGCATGATCTAGCTGAGATTGCGGCCCTGTGCCCGGTTTACCTTCCTGACGGCATAGACCCGGATCAAGGTCTTCCCTTAGAGCCTTTTCTGAGTAGGGTTCTGTCCATGGATGTAGACCCCTCTTGGATTCGAGCTTGTTGTTTTCTGTTGTTGAATATGTATGCCATGAAGAATCGCCAACCTGGAATTGGAGATTTTCGATTATTGACAGTTGTTCGTGACATGCAAATGTATCGTCGCACTGTCTTCATGATGATCATGGGGGAGACGATGTGCTGGTGTGAATACTCAAATTTTGAGGCTCAAAAAGCCAGTTTTCCCAAACTGCAAACAGTCCGGCCTGCAACAGTGCCATGCCAATTAGTTTGACTTTGCTACAGTAACTTTGACTTACATGGCTCAAAGAGCCAGTTTTGCCGGACTGTAAACAGTCCGGCCGGACCGGAGGCCATTTTGGAAACTCACCGAAAGTATGCCAATATGGTACTTAAAACGTCCGAAATGTCGCAACGATCACGGAACAGGTCCCGGAATATTTTTCGGAGACCCGGAACTCCCGAAAACTCCTCCGGAGTGAAAAAGCCCAAGTAACCGCGGCCGAGCACGGTGGCTCCGGCCACCGGTGGCACCTGCCGCCGGACCGCCGGCGACCCATTTTTTGCCTATAAAAGGCCACTTACCTCTTCAATTTTGACACCCCTGTCTGTGTTGACGGACGATCTTCCTCCCTCGCACGCTCCTTGCGATTTCTTTACCGCTTTTTGCATTTAATTTAATTTTTATTGCATTTTTATTGTGATACTTGGACACTAAAATTAAACAAAATAAAATTAATTAATATTTCCTAAACGAGGAGCTTAATCTGGAGCTAAGAAGCGGCCGTCGATTAAATCAGGTTCACAAACGAAACTCTGCTCATTTAATTTTAGCACTTCATGCATATTTCTCTTCTACTCTTAATAATTCTACAACTGCATAAATGCATTCACGTCATCATTTAGACAAATAAACTGTCTCAATTAAACACGATTAAGTTTAAATGCCCGATTAATTAATAATCGTGGTGTTAAAACTTAAATCCGACAATATTGGCTAAAAGAATCTAGTTAATTAATAACTATGGTTCAATCGCCTTATTTTGAACAAATCTGGCTAAAAGTCCAATTAATCAATAATTGTGGCTAAAAGCCTTAATCAATCGCGTTTTGGCAACAAATTGCCTACAGTTTAATCAATCACATTTTGGCAACAAATTGCCTACGGTTTAATCAATTTTGGTAAACAAATTGCCTATAAATTAGATTAACCACTGTCTAGCGACAAATCGCTTAAATCGAACTTTTTGGCAAAATGCCTTAAATTAATCAATCTTTTGGCCAAAGGCCTTAAAATCAATCAATTCTGGCGACAATCGCCCAATCAACACTTTTGGCAAATAGGTTGCCTAAATCGACACATTTCGGCCAAAGGCCCTAAAATCAACCATTTTGGCGACAATCGCCTAAATTACACATTTTAGCAAACGAATTGCTTAAATCAACACTTTTTGGCCAAAGGCCTTAAAATCAATCATTTTGGCGACAATCGCCCAATCACATCATTTTGGCAAACAGATTGCCTAAATCAACACATTTTGGCTAAAAGCCTTAAAATCAATCATTTCGGCAATAATAAGCCCGAACATCAATTTTGGCAATAATAAGCCCAAATATCAACTTTGGCGACAAATCGCCCGACAACCATTTTTGGCACAAATGCCTTAAAACCAACACATTTGGCGACGAACGCCTAATCGAATCAATCGATCTTTTGGCAAAATGCCTAAACAAACATGCACGAAGCATACACACACTCATGCATTAAGCATACACCTTCAAAGCCCTTCAAAGAAGGCCTATCGAACTACGTTGACTTTGATCTTCCATTCAAACGGAAGTACGTAGGCACGTTCAGGATTTAACCCCGGGTGGCAAGTCGAAATCACTTAAACATTTCATTAATCCATCATTCACCTTGCAAAGCATTCATTCATCGGTTAGTTTATCAGCATGACATAGTCTCGGGATCCACCTCGGGTTCGTAGATTGTGCCTTAAACATTGGGATAATTAATCTAGTAACTAGGTTAATTAAAATTGGAGTCACTCAGGGTTTTTTCCTAGTTTACCCTAAAATAATTAAACAAGGTGGCGACTCACACACTCACGTGCATTTCTGCCCTTTAGTCACATGCATTCACATGCCTATGACATTTGGGGTAGGAGTTCACAGCTGGGTCAGGGATATTGCCCTTCATGTCACCGATTTCAATGTTCACCATCGAGGGTGCCCAATGTTGTTGCAAGCTTGGGCTTTAGACAAGTTAAGCCTGATTCCTCCAGTCCCTGCTCGCTTGATTCCAACCTATGGCCCTGCCCATTTTCGACCTCGGTCCCGGGGACACTTTGATTTTGGGGATAACCCTGTGATTCGGTGGACTTGTCCTTGGTGGAGGATTAGAATGGTCACTGCCGGGACCATGAATCTCAGCTACGTGTTATACTCCAGTCTCAACCGTTCCATGGCCTATTTCCCAGACGGGATCAACCGTCAGTACAGTATGATACAGCGCGTTCCCAAAATTCATGACTTCGAGAGTGGTCCCATGACGCAGAGTCTGTTGACCAATTTAGCTGACCGTTGGCGAAACTGAAACACCTGGTACCTGGGTTAAGGGTTGATGCAGGACACCTTGACACTTGAGTACGTCGACTGGTTTTACACCCAGTGATGATACTAGGTTTTGAAAGGACTGGCGTCTTATGATAACCTCTGCTAGAATAAATGCTGTTGTTGCTTCTTCTTTGCAATTTCCTGTATTCCAGGGACGTGAGCTCCCAATTAATATATCCCCTCTTTTTCAATGAATGACTCCGACAGTTCTGTCTTTATTAATCCCTGCTTTCTGCACACATGGACAACAAAAGACAACAAATCTTTTCCTTCGAAATTATTTATTGTGTTAGTCACTTGGGCCTCCTGCCCCTGAGTCAATAAATGAAAGCCCATAAAAACGGATCATTTGATTTAAAGACAGAAGCTTACGTTTGGAAATAAAAAGATGGGGTGACCATTTTTATTACCTGCATAGATCAAACAAAAACAACATATGTAACTTCTTTATATATGCATGAACCTACTGAGTACTAAGGTTTTATCCATGGTTTTTTATCGATTTTTCCAAGGAAATCACTGAGAAAATGGTATTCGTTCTCCTGATCGATGTTTAAAAGAATTCATCATTTAGGCAGGACCAACAACCAGAACATTTTCAAAATAGATGAGTCAATCTTGATCAGATAAGTAGAGAGGAAAGTCTTGCATTCCTTAATCATATCCCCGAAACAAAATTTTGAAATTCAAACCCTTTATTAATCTCACTTCTTTCAACATTATACAGAAGTAAAGAAAACTATTTTACTACAATGGTCATTTATTCTAACTACTCATTTACCTATTCTCCTTCTAGTCAATTTGATTACATTGAGCAACCAATCACAAACCTGTCACGAACGCATGACATAGATTTTGTATTTAAACTAAGCACCACGCGTTAATCCCAAAAGTTTTATTTTTATTATTATTTTTTATGCTCTAACTTTTGCCTAGGCCGCCCTTTGCGGGTTTTCAACCTAGCGCCATCCCATATACAAGTTCAAAGGGAGAAGCTCCATTCACTGATTTGAATGTAGTGCGATGCCCCCAGAGCGAGAAAGGAAGTTTCTCAGCCCAGCTTCTATACTTCTCGCACATCTTGGACATGATTCTCTTAATCTCCTTATTCACAGCTTCCGCTGCACCATTAGCTTGAGGTCGATAAGGAGAAGAATGGTGATGCTCAACCTTATATTTATATAGCAACTGACCGACATCTGCTTGAAAATGAGAACCATTGTCTGTAACTATGTGATGGGGAACACCATAGCGACAGAAAATGTTCTATTCAATGAATCTAGCCACGTGCTTAGCGGTCAAAGTTTGTAGGATTGAGTCTCGATCCACCTAGAAAAGTAATCTACTGCAACCAAGATATACTGATGACCATTCGATGCTGCTGGCGTGATCTTGCCGATAATGTCTATACCCCAGGCGGAAAAAGGCCAAGAAGGAGCTGTTGGATGGAGCTCAACAGCAAGCAAATGGTTTTTGTTATCATGGTACTGGCAAGCTTTGCAATAGCGAACATAGTTGACACAATCACCTTCCATCTGCACCCAGAAATAACCTTGTCTCATGATTTTTCTGGCCAAACTCATGCCACTCAAATGAGTACCATAGACTCCCTCATGAATTTTCTTCATTATTTCTTCCCCTTCCTCTTTATCTACACATCTTAACATCATGCCGTCCTAAGCCCTCCTATAGAGTTCACCATTAGCTAGGACGTAATTCAAAGCCATTTTTCTTAGAACTGAACAGTCTTCCTTTGTTGCATCATCAGAAAAGGTTCTGTCTTTCATGTACCGGAGGATATCCGTAAACCAGGGTTCTTCCTCTAACTCCACCTGATTCACAAAATGTTCTTCATAGCATGGGATATTTGCCGCGATAATGATAAATGGCTTCATTGGAACTTTACTTAAATCCTACCAAGCTGACGCCAAGTTCGCCAAAGCATCTGGGATTCTGTTATGAATTCTTCCTATGTGAGTGAAAGTGATCGAGTCAAAGAGCGCCGCCTTCTTTAACAAATACTCAACATAGGGCTTCAACCTTTCTTCCTCCACTTTCCATCTCTTGTTAGCATGTTCGATAACCAACAGTGAATCTCCTATCACCTCGACTTCCTTAGCACCTGATGCAAGAAGAGCCTCCATTCCCATGATACATGCTTCATATTCGGCCATATTGTTAGTGACTGGGAACAATAACCTTTTGCACATTGTTGTGACCTCTCCATTGGGTGCTTCTATCACAATACCAGCTCCGGCTCCGTTTCTATTGGCTGACCCGTCGAAGTACAATTTCCAAACCCCTGTTTCAACACACTACAAATGTTCATCCAGAAATTCCAATTCCCATGACTCGTCATCTACAATGGGATTTTCAGCTAAGAACTCTGCCACAAGCCGACCTTTGACTGTCTTCTTCGTGACAAACTCTGTATCCACACTGGACATCTGAATTAGCCATTTGGACAGTCGTCCTTCTAGAGTAGGTGTTCTCTGAAGATACTTCATAGGATCAATTTTAGAAATGAAAGTGACCCTGAAGGAATCAAAGTAAGGCCTCAATTTCTTTATCGACCATACCACTGCCATACACGTTTTCTCTACCAAATTGTACTTCTCCTCGATAGGCAGTAATTTCTTGCTGATGTAATAGATGGCCTTTTCTACTCCAGCAATGTCTAGCTGTGCCAACATTGCTCCAAATCTCGCATCCTCTATAGACAAATACAGGATCAGAGGCTCTCCCGGTCTAGGCGAACTCAACACTGGTGGATTCATTAAATACTTCTTTATCTGATCAAAGGCTTTCTGGCAATCTTCGTTCCATTTAACTGGCTGATTCTTCTTAAGTAACTTGAAGATCGGAGCGCATGTGATGGATAGCCTAGAAATAAATCTGCTGATATACTGGATTTTACCCAAGAAGCTTCTCACCTGACGTTCTGTTCTCGGTGATTCCATATCCTGAATGGCTTTTATCTTGTCTAGGTCAACCTCAATCCCGTTAGGTCCTACCACAAAACCTAACAACTTCCCCTTCGTTCCTCCGAATACGCACTTTTTGGGATTAAGTCTTAAGTTGTACTGCTTAACCCGTGCGAAGAACTTTTCCAACATCTCCATGTGTTCTTCCTGTGTTTTCGTCATGATCACCATATCATCCACATATACCTCCAATCCTTTATGGATCATGTCATGAAATAATGTTGTAGCCATTCTCTGATATGTTGCCCCGGCGTTCTTCAGTCCGAATGGCATCACCCTATAGCAAAAAGTCCCAAAGTCAGTAGTGAAGGCCGTCTTGTGCTTATCAACTAAGGCCATCAAGATTTGGTTGTACCCGGAGAATCCGTCCATAATAGAATAACATCCCATTACAGCAGCGCTATCGATCAAAACATCTATGTGTGGAAGTGGGAAGTCATCTTTGGGCGAGGCTTTGTTTAGATCCCTGTATTCAACACAAACTCTTATTTTCCCATCCTTCTTCAGCACAGGGACTATGTTGGCCAGCCACTCAGGATAACGTACTACCTCTAAGAATCCTGCTTCTAGACCTCAGCCTTGATCTTGTCTTGCCACTCTGGTCTGACTCGCCTCCTCTTTTTCTTTACTAGTTTAATACTTGGGTCAGTAGGAATGAAGTGTTCTGCGATTGACCTGTCTATTCCTGGCATGTCGGCATAGCTCAAGGCAAATACCTCTGAATTTCTCTTAAGACATTCTTGGAGATCCTGTCTAAGTTCAGGCTTAAAGTCCGATCCGATTTCGATTATTTTGGGATCTTCGGTGGTGCTTAGGTTAAATGCAAAATGATGCAATACATTTATGTCAAATATGCGCGTGGTATAATCAATGCCATGAATGTGACAATCAGGAAAACAAGAAAACAAGTAGTCAAAATTCACTTCCATTGATTGAAATAATAAAGGGAATCCATCCAAATTGTTCTCAAAACAATAATCAGAAAAGCAAAAGACAGGATTAACAACTTGTTCAATACATTCATCGCAGCTGTCCTTTATGGCTTGAATCACTTCATCAGCATCTAGAGCTTCCTTTGCTTCTGGTGTAGCTTTCTCTTTCTCCTCTTCATGCTCTGTCATCTTCATCACCTTCCTCTCTGCTTCTTCAGCATCTTCCGCTGCTAGTATTGACTGAAGGATCCTTGCCTTAGCCTTTTGCTCCTGCACCATTCTTGAAGCTTCGTCCCCAATCCCCAGGAAATCTTCAAACTCAGGTATCTTCTGTGACCATTCTGTGCCACTACCTGTTTGAACCATACCAACCATGAACTGTGTGCCTTCTACCAACTGTTCGAAGGAAGGCTCAGGAGATTTGATCAGCTGCTCATCAAAATCTGTCATGAAGATCTCAAGGCCAGGATAGGTCTTTCCTCTGCTATAAAATTCCCCTGAAGCCTCTGGGACAAAGAAAATCTTATTCAGATCTGGCTCTCTTACCGGAGACTGGACTTCATATTTCTCTTTTTTTCTACTCTCCGAATACCCCAGCCCATGTCGACCTTGTTGTCCATGTGATGATGACACAGGTTCAAACCTTCCTTGTAAGTCTCGGCCTAGTCCCTTGCCATATTGCCATTGCATCTTTTTCATCATTTTATGAGAAAAAGGGCTCATCCTATTGACTGCACTTTTACTTTCAGTAATTACAGCATCATCAATCATGGCCACCTGAAAACCAGACAAAGGCACTACCGCCTCCAAACCTTCGATAGCTGCCACATTCAAATCTTCTTGTGCATTGATGGTCACCACATCAGTGTCCTAGGGAACCTTAACTTTTCTGTGCAATGTGAAAGGGATTGCACCCAAAGGATGGAGTCACGGCCTTCCCAATAATAGAGCATAATTGGCCAAAATATCCAAGACGATTATATCCACCCAACTTTCAATAGTCCCCATCGAAATCTTTGCCTTGAAAGTCCCCCTAGCATTACGCATGGTGTTGTCATAAGCTTTAACTACCATGTTAGATGGCTCAAGTTCCGACTCCTCAATCTTAAATTTGGACAACATCTTCAATGGGCATACACACAAAGCCGACCCATTATCCACAATCACATTGTGGGTTTCATGCCCATTAACAGCAACCTGGATGTATAGAGGCTTGAAGTGATTCCTTCCTTCCGGAGGGAGATCGGAGTCAAAGAAGGTGATCTTACCGATCCTGCGCTGTAATACATTAATCATGTCTACGCTCTGGATTCTGGCAGGAACCCGAACAAATGTAATAGCCTCTAACAAAGATTCTCTATGCTCCTTTGAGGCTATCAGTAAATCCCACAGTGAGATATCCGCCTTGGTCCTCTGTAACTGGCTCAATACTGAATTTGCTGTTACACCACTTGGTATTTTGTTTTGACTACTCTCACCCACTTCAGTAGTCTTCCTTTGTACCTTTCCCACTTCATCTTCCTTTTTCTTTTCCTTGGGCTGTTCTTCACCCTTATCTGTTGCTTTCTTTCCTATCCCCTCGATGACAACTCCTTTTCCCTTAGACTAAGCATTGTTGTCTGGGTTATACACACGACCACTTCGGGTTAAGCTCTGGATGCCCACTTCATTTACATCCTCATTACTGTTATAGTACCATTGATCTTCCTGATCAGCCAAACTTTTCTAAATCGCAAGCTGAACCTGCTCGTCTTCGCTTTTCGGTACTTTGCCAACTTTAACTGTGATGCTCTTCTCAATTTCAATCTTCACAGGCCTCTTCTCTTTTTCCTCCTCACTACTGCAATCATCCCAGATGTTTAGCATAGCACACATCTTTTCCTCCCACTCGGCTTCTTCCAATACCAGTTCTTCCAGTAGACCGCTCCTAATTGCATTAACCGACCCGCCTGCTTGAGACTTATGGGGTGGATAGTTATACTGGTATTGTGGCAATGGATTGTTCTTTGTGCTCGGCTTATTCCTTTCAGAAGGTTTGGTAATCTTCCCACTGTCTATTAGATCCTGTATATCATGCCTTAACTTGAAGCAGTCATCGGTAGCATGACCCCTGCACTGATGATTCTTGCATTCCCGGTCCATAAACCTACCCCAGACAGGTTTAGCTAGATTAACAGGCAGTTTGGAAAGCACTCCATTCTAATGCAGGATCTCATGACCGTGCTCAAAGGTCTGCCCAAGTCAGTGAACTCCCTTCTTACTTTCTCATTAACAGCTCCCACCGTGTTGCTACTCCCTGACTGGTTCGGGGTACTACTTCCAGCATTTCTATCAGTGTAGGAGGACCGGTAGTTACCAAACCCTCGATTCTTCTTCTTCTCATCCTTGTACAGCTCTTCGATATTCAACCCAGCCCTTTGAACTAGAGCAAAATCAGTGAGAGGCTGGGCCAGCATTCTCTCCTTGAAGAAAGGTAACAGGCTTCTACTGAAAATTCTGATAAGCTCTTGGTCCTTTGGCCTTGTCTGGACCATGAACAATTTTGTCCTCCACCTCCTGTAATAATCTGAGAAACTTTCATCCTTTTCCTACCTTAAACTCTCCAAGTCACGCAGGCCGAACTCATCACTGTCATCCGTCTTTTAGTGCTTGAGAAAAGCAGTCGCAGCTTGACCCAATTTCTCTGTGTCTCCAGATCCAAGCCATCATACCATCTCCGGTAACTCTTGTGCAGTGTCTGAGGAAATGCCCGTAAGACATCTTCCTCGTTATATCGGTTCATTTGGGAGACCCGGAGGAACTCAGACAGATGGGATCGCGGGTCATTGTCTCCTTCGAATATGGTATGCTTGAAAGTCTTGAATGAAGTGGAACTCGAAGGATGCAAGACATATTCAGCCACGTGGAAATTAGTGACTGGGTCCTTCTCTTTTGCAGCAGACATTTTCTCCACTTTATCCCTCAGCTCTGCAAACTGTTTAGCTAGATCATTCTCAACTGGGACAGCATTACCAGCGGAGGCCTGATTATCCGAAGTGGGTTCTGGAATTTCCCTTTCCTCAACCATAGGCTGATTGCTCAAAGCAGGAGGAACCTGGTTTTGTGACCTTTCTTGGGCCAAGGCAGTAGCTATTATCTCAGTGATGGTCCTTATCTAGGCTGGAGAGAACCCGGTCTCATTCACAGTGTTGTCAACCATTTCTACCAAACCTGAATCAGAAATTGAATCCGATGAACTTGAAAGAATCACAGGACTAATCGGAGTAGGCTCAGGGATTGGGGACACTCTGACCAAACGTTGACCAGGGCGTCGGTGCCAAGCTCTCGAAGCGATTTTTCGGGAAGGATCAATTCTGACTAATAGATAAAAATACCTGAGTTAAAGTAGGTCCTGCATGTATGCATGAGAAATAGCAGCACATAGGATAAGGAATGCAGTTCTAATATGCTAATGATCGGTATGGAAATAAGATCTCGATTTCAACGACTGAACCTAAAATTCGGTGTGAATAACATGACAATAACTTATTTTGTATTCAAACATTTCTGGCATTATCTGTCGTCGATCGTTCCTTTTGGATTTTACGGTCGACTATTTTCTCTTAAGTCCCTAACTGTTGCCTTGGAATGAAAGAATTTCCAAGCAAAACACTTTTTATTATCTTTTTTGTTTTTGTATCCTTACTTTTTGCCTTGGAACATATGGTCCCAAGCAGGATCTCATTTTGTTTTGTTACAAATTTTGTAATCTCTCACTTACTTTCAGATAATGCGAGAAATGTGAAAATACAAAGGAATCGCAACCCCCTTATAACTCCCTCTTCTTTTGGGTATAAATTCACTATAAATGATTGCATTATATTATTCAAAACGAATTTGAGGCCTAGTCTCAAAATCAAGGTCAAACGTCCATACCGAAAATTAGCTCTTAAATGCATGGCTGAAAAGAAAAATATTACGTGGTGTATGAATGTCACAACATATGTACAATTTATAACATACAGGGGAACGGGAGTTGGGAAATGCATGCCTTCCAACCTTATTTCTCCCATACACGAATTCCATTGGTATGAGTTCTGACATCTGTTTCCTAGGATTTGGTCTAATCTCGACAACCAACAGGGGGTTTTGAGATTGACGATATAAACTCTCGGACATGAATGTGGCATAATAACAGCAAACAGAATCAAGTGTTCCTTAAGGGAAGTGACTAAGGATTTTGACTATATGCATGGGCTTTAGTCCATTAGGCTTACAAAGTCTGGGCTCCGCAAATAGGATTCGGGCTTTTTTATGGGCCTACTCCTTTTGACGCACCTTTAGAGGTACTAGGCTTGCGGTTGGTAATTTTGCTAATTCTCAGATGGATGTACCTAAAACGCGAGGTTTAGGCTAGATCCACCTTCAAAGTTAACAAAAATACCGAAGGGTAATATGGGTAGAAAGTGATGAGAAGAGAGAAATGCGGTATGAATGCAAAATCCTAGAAAGACAAAGGAAAGCAAATAAGCACATACGGACGATTAAAGAATTTTTCAACGGCTTTCTAATCACTTTTATTTAGAAAATGTAGGTTTAGAGTCAATTCCTAATTGCAACCGACTAGTTAAAAATAACCAGAGATTCTGAGTTCGATCCCCAGTGAAGTCGTCAATCTGTTTTCGCACCGCACCCGAGCGACCCGAAAAATGCTCAATTCAAATTTTTGGTTTTAAAAATGATCATAGTTTGAATAGTGGTGACAAAACCTTTGGATACGATGCCGATAAATCGGTCTTACAAAACATTTTGAGTTGCCACCCATTATTTCGGCAATGGCACCGTTTCCAATTTTAATTGACTTCATTTAACCCAATTTTATTTAAGGCCAATTATTTTAAAAGACTGGTCAGGCGCACCAAGTGCGATTCTGGATAAGGAAATTGGGTACGTCGACCCGTTGGAAGCCGACGCCCGAAAAAACCGACCTCTTTTAACGTACAATTTCTAATTTATTTTAATTTAGAAAAGCCAATTTATTTACACAAACCCAACCCGAATAAATCAAACCGAGTTCCTATGCGGAAAATCATTTAATCGTCCCAAATAAACTCATTCATTGCATTCATAATTAATCAAACCACACCAACCATTCAACCCATAGCAATCAAGTTAAAATAATCAAAAGACCCGCTCTTACCTTATGGTTAAAGGCGGGCCACAAATCGAACCTAAAATACATATTACCCAATTTAGATCCAAGAAACCCTAAAAAAAAACCGAAACCATGCATGATAATAAATTAATGTGCTTAATTAAACCGTAACCTGACCATAATTGGTTGTTTCTTAAATTATAAAAAAAAGTTGAATATTTATTTGATTGCACAAAATTATTTTTTTAAAAAAAAAAGTATAAAAATTATTCCTGGAACCCTAGAACAGTCGCGTCACGCAGCTGTTCTTTGGAAGAATAGTTGCGTGACGGATCTCATAGTTGCGTGACGCAGCTGTTCATGACTTTGGACAAACCTTCAGATTCATCAGTTGTTTTATTTCAAATACAAGATTAAACCAGAAAATAAAAGCGAAATAAAATCATAAATACGAACAGTTCCGTCACGCAACTAATCGGGGTCATATAACTATATATTGGACATGAACAATTCCGTCACGCAACTTGTAGCTGCGTGACGCAACTGCTCTGGTCCGCAACTACCTTTCAAACAACCCTTTTTACGTTTCTTTTTTATCAAAACTCATTTTAATATAACTCAGAAACATCCAATAGCGGGCAGGGTACTATTTAATCAATATCACACTACTAAATCATCAACAAAATAAACAATAACGAATTAATAACTAAAAAAATACCAATAAAAGTTTAGATAATTACCTAACCCTCAAATTGAGGATTGTACACAATCTGGACGTCTTAGGAGTAAGGTTTCAAGGTCCCAGAAGTCTGTGTTCACCAAGTTTTTAACAAAAATCTATTTTTCTTTTCTTGTCTCTCTTTTTCTCTTTTTGTGTGATTTTTTTGTTTTCAACCTAATTAATTTCTAAGGCTATTTTTCTTCAAGATAACTCAGAAAAGTTCTTGCAGAAAACCTCAGCCGTCAGTGTATTTTTTTTGAACTCTTAAAATTCCTCTCCTAAAGTTCTCCTCCAAAAATCCTCCCTGTTTAAGATGAAAACGCAGTATTTATATGGGTAGGGCAACAGAGGATAGCTGCATCACGCAGCTAGCAGTCGCGTGACGGACCCGAGAGCTGCGTGACGCAGCTCACTTTCTGGACCGTTGCCACGTATCCAAACAGAATGTAAAACCGTTATTTGTCGGCTTTCAAGGTGACGTCACCTTAATTGGAGTTGCGTGACGCAACTATCAGTGCCGTCATGGACCTTATAGCTGCGTGACGCAGCTCTACTTTAAATCAGTCACCTTCTATTTGGTTTAAATCAATCCTTGGGTTTAAAGACTTCCGGTCAACCATGATCCTTTATTCCGCGTCCTCGTATCGTCATCGGGTTAGGTGGGGGCATAAAGACACGCGTCAACAAAAAGGAAAAGGAAAATTGGAAGAAATTGAAGAAGAAAAAGAAAAAGAAGAATAGGAAGAAGCATAAGAAGAGAAAAAGGAAGAAACCGAAAAAGAAAAAGAGACAGAAGTTGAGGTCAAAATGGCATCAGAAAAAGACCTAGGAAAAGAGGAAGAAAAAGAGAAAGATGAGGTTGAAACTGAAGAGAAAAGGGATTCTGAGATCCTGGAATAAAAGAAACCGAGTCAACTAGAAAGGGAGAGGAAGTAGAAGTTGAGAATGCCAGTGATGCTAAAATAGAAAAGTTAGGAATAAATGAAGAGGAAAAGGAGCCTGAAACTGAAGCTAAAGAGACTTTAGAATTTCTATCATCACAAAAGAGTAGAGAGGCAATGCTGAACAAACTGGAAAAAGAACTCATTAAAGAGCACAATAGTGAACTTGATGAGTCCATCAAACATAGTAAGGCTGTGATTGCATGTAAGCAATCCCTAATTGAGTCTATGGAAAGAATGAAAAGTGTTAATAAGAAGACTAGCTACTCTAAAGGTTAAGGCTACGCCCTACACTCCTACCTCAAAAAAGCCTAAGAGAGTAAAGTACACTGCTGGAAGGCATAGAGTTCATGGAAGGAAGCCTCCTTTGCATCCCTCTTCTAAACAATCTAAGAGTCCTGCTTAAACTTCACCTGCACAAAACCTCAGAAGTTCTAAAAGACTTAGAATTGATTCTAAACCCCTCTGACTTCTTTCTAATCTGTTCTGACTATGTTTTTTTTTTTTTGTGAACTTGTGAATACTCAAATTTTGAGGCTCAAAAAGCCTGTTTTCCCGGACTGCAAATAGTTCGGCCGGGCCGGAAGCCATTCGGGAAGTTCACCAGAACTATGCCAATATGGTACTTGAAATATCCGGAAAATTATGAGGATCGCGGAACTGGTCCCGGAATAATTTTTGGAGGTCTGGAACTCCCGAAAAAGCCTCCGGAACGAGAAAAAAAAGCACACGGGTCGATGTGCCCGCCCTGGCCCACCCTCAAGGGCGGTCCAGCCCGCCCTCAAGGGCGGTCCAGCCCGCCCTCAAGGGCGGGCATGCCCGCCCTCAAGGGGCAGCACGCCCGCCCCCTCTGGGGCGGGCATGCCCGCCACCAAGGGGCAGGCACGCCCGCCCCCCTGAGGCGGGCACGCCCGCCCTCGAGGGCTTTTTTCCTATAAAGTTGGCTCCGGGGCCTCCGTTTTTACCCACTCAGTCTGTGTTGACGGACACTCCTTCTCCCTTACGCTCCTTGCGATTATTTACTGCTTTTCTGCATTTTTATTTAGCTTTATTATTTTCTTGCTATACTATTTGGTCATTTAAAATTAAATTAATTAATATTCCCTTAACGAGGAGCTTAACCTGGAGTTAAGAAGTGGCCGTCGATTAAATCAGGTACATGAACTAAAACTCTGCCTATTTAATTTTAGCATGTCATACATTCTTCTCTTCTACTCCTAATAATTCTATAACTGCATAAATGCATTCATGACATCTTTAGGCAAATAAACTGCCTCAATTAAATAAATTTAGGCTAAATGCCCGGTTAATAAATGATCATGGTATTAAAGCCTAAACCCGACAATATTGGCTTAAAATACCTAGTTAATTAATAGCTATGGTGTAATCGCCTTTATTTCGAACAAATCTAGCTTAAGTCCAATTAATCAATAATTGTGGCTAAAAAAGCTTTAATTCAAACACGTTTTTCTCGGCAATAAATTGCCTACATTACAATTCGGTTAATCGATTTTCGGCAAATACATTGCCTATAAATTAGATTAACTACTTTAAGCGACAAATCGCTTAAATCGCTTAAATCAATCTTTTGGCAAAATGCCTTAAAATTAATCAACTTATTTTGGCTAAAAGTCTTAAATCAATCATTTTGGCGACAATCGCCTAAAAAAATCATCTTTTGGCAAACTGATTGCCTAAATCAACCTTTTTGGCTAAAAGCCTTCAAATTAATTAATCTTTTGGCTAAAAGCCTTAAAATCAATCAATTTTTTGGCGACAATCGCCTAAATAATCATCTTTTGGCAAGCAATTGCCTAAAGTAAATCTTTTTGGCTAAAAGCCACTAAAATCAACATTTTTGGCATCAAATGCCTAAAACAATCAACTTTCAGGCAAAATGCCTAAACAAAATGCACAAAGCATACACACTCATATGCATTAAGCATACCCATTCAAAGCCCTTCAAAGAAGGCCTATCGAACTACGTCGACTTTGATCTTCCATTCAAACGGAAGTACGTAGGCACGTTTGGGATTTAACCCCGAGCGGCAAGTCAAAATCACATTTCATTGGTCTAAATCACATTAATCACCCTGCAAAGCATTCATTCATAGGTTAATTCATCAGCATGACATAGTCTCGGGATCCATCTCGGGTTTGTAGACCATGCTTTAACATTGGGTTAATTAATCTAGTAATTAGGTTAATTAAAATTGGAGTCAACTTAGGGTTTTTTCCTAGTTTACCCTAAAATAATTAAACAAGGTGGCGACTCACACATCATGTGCATTTCTTCCTTAGTCACATGCATCCATATGCATTTGATGTTTTGGGGAGGGGTTCACAGTTTGGCGACTCTGCTGGGGATATGTGCAATCGTTTTGCATAAGTGGACTACAATTGTTGTATAAACTAACCTGCCCTTCTTAAGGGTACTATTTACTATGCTTTGTTTTGCAGCGTACCCCAACAAAAAAAAAATCCAATATTCTTTCTTTAAGAATATGGGATAAGGAGAATTTGAACTTGATTGTACAACTTGATACGGATCCACTACCACCAACCACCTATGGAGCTCAAGGGAACAAGGACCACAACAATGGCAATCCATTAGCACTTCCTAGTGGACCAATTACAAGGAGCCGTGCAAAGAAGTATGGAGCAACCATGTCCTTATACATTCAAGGGCAAATCACACAAGAGCTCCATGACCTTGCTTTCAACAAGTGCTATGAAGAACTTGAAGAAACACCTAAGTTTCTCACATTAATAGAAGCACATGTTGAGTTGGTAAGCACGCCCGTGCAAGGTGACACGCCCCAGGCCGTCCACTCTACTGCCTCTCGCGAAGGAAGCTCATCCATGCGCGCACGCCCTAGACCGTGCACTCTACTGCCTCTCGCGAAGGAAGCCCATCCATGCGCGCACGGCCGTGCGCCTTGACACGCCCTGGACCATGCAACTGTCTGCCTCTCATTAACATAGTTAGTTTATTTTGTGTTTTTGCAATGCTAATGGGTTGGGCCTCCAATATTTCGACCACCCTTGATTAGTTAGCCTTATTTTGATTAGATTTAGTCAATCTTTAGTGGATTTGGATTAGATCTCCAAATCCTTAAGTTGTTATGATTTTATTAGTCTTATCCTTAGTTGGTTTAGATTTGCTAAATCCTACTCCTTAGCTAACTCTAAATCCTTTAAGGATCTGGACCTCTTAGATTAGTATAAATAGCTTGTTATTTTGTAATTATTCAACAATTATTCAATGAATTAAAGACTACTTCTTCATGCTTAGGCGTGTTCATGTTTTTAGAGAGTGTGAGATTGCATTCTTCTAATTGCATCAAGAATCAAGGTAAACTTATCAATTCTTTATGGCGTTTATCTTATTCTTTTACTCTATTATTGGTGTTCTTGCTTCTTTAAGCTTTGGGTGCCATAGAGGGGAATTTATTCTAGATCTTTGATCTCTTCCAAAACTTGTCATTGAGTTCATGAAATTTATTTTCATTGGGTTCCGCGTGTAACATCCCTTCCCGGTCCACCCGTTAACCCGAATGAACCGAACCGAGACGCTACAAACTGGTTGACTTTATGACCTTGTCATGCTGATATAATAATGGATACTGACTATTTTATCATGCTGATGCTGTTTATATTAATAATGTAATTAATATTTACAAAACATGATACTAGTTTCAAAATGAAATGGGCCCAACTGTGTGCCCTGTACATGCCATAAAAAGGGTAAACAAAAATACACATCCGAATGAGTAGCTACCCTGAAGACTGAGTCTTCTACAGATGAACTGCAGCAGTTGCAAGCTGACTCTCTACGGTCCAAACTCAAAACCTGCGAGTTAAATAGGTAACTCGCTGAGCAAATAAAGCTCAGTGGATATCTCAACATATAAAGAAACAATTAAGCACATACATAGATAGAAATAAGCATGTAAATGCATATGGATAATTAAACATATAAGCACATATAGCATGATCATTTCCTTATACCTTGATTATCTTTCTTACTGTTTATAATACTGTATGATTCATGAAATGTTATGTCAAGATATCTGTATGGCTCCATAAGGTTATAGTGAAACCGAAGTGATAAGAAAAACTGTATGAAACTGGATGAATACTGTATGCTTGGCTGCTATGGCCCATATAAAATCATATCCACTCAACGGCCTGTAGCCGGAGTATCAAACTGTATGGGGTGCAGATCTGCTATCCTATGTCGCGAGATAGCCTTATCTACATGGTTTCTGCCTAACCTCAATGGAGCCTAATGTCGGTATGTCAATAATATAACACAACATCATATTCATAGTTCACAACTTCATAATTCATAATGTTTATTTGATTTCACATCATTTGTATGCTTGCATGTTGTTTTAATACATGTTCTAATGTTGTATTTTGTAGTAAAATGATTGGAGGCATACAAGTTGAGCAAAGGAATCCAATTGCATAGAAAATAAAGTCCAAAAGTGCATGAAAACCCAAGTCGCGAGCGCCTTGCAAAGTCGCGAGCGCGTAATGCACACCTGAAGGTCAGTGAGTTTCCAGGTGAAAGTCGCGAGTGCGAGATGCAAAAATGAGAGTCTGTGTGTTATCGGGCACAAGTCGCGAGCGCGCAAATGAAAATCGCGATCGCGTAAAGCACCAAATGAGAGTCAGAGAGTTTCAGGTGAAAGTCGCGAGCGTGCAAATGAAAGTCGCGATCGCGTACAGTGCAAAATGAGAGTCAGTGAGTTTCAGGCACAAGTCGCGACCTCTTCAGGCAATTCGCGCGCGCGCGTCGCGTTTTCCAGCCTGCACAGTCTGTACTCTTTTGGTCATATCTCTTAATATACAACTCCGATTTGGATGATTCAAAAACCCATGTAAAGCTAACACATAGAGGAACAAATAACTATTCTATAACACTTCCTAATTCCATCATTAAATGGGGTCAAAATCAAGATGAAGTTACTAGTAAAATTTTCAGCAAAACCTGTTTGAGCATAAACTCACTATTTACTTCATTTATTCACTTCCTCCCCTGTTTCTCCCCTGTTTTCTCACCATTACCAGTCCTCCCACTCAACATGAAGCAAATATTGTCTCATTAGCAACACACCACACAAATTCTCATGCAAAGAAATGGTAAATGAAAAGAGATATCAAACCTTTACTCCAAAAGCTTGAGCTCTTCTTTAACTTCCTTTTTCTACTATCTTTGAACTCACTTCACCTATAAATAAGAATTCTTATGAATATTCTAAAACTAGCACCAAATGATTTAATTATGAACTTCAAGAAGGTTTACTTACTTGGATAGAAGAGAAGTTGAAGTTAAGGCTTAACTACCATGAAAATGGATGGAGCAAGGAAGGAGATGAAGAAGATGAAGATAAAGATGAAAATGGGAAAGTGAAATGGTTATTACGGGTAGGCCATCAAAATATCAATGAATTTATGTGAAACTTCCTAAATGGTACCTCAATTGTCAACAGGTTACTACTTAAGACCCAAGCTTGGTCTTTTAATGCAATTAAATCCTCACCCTTATACTTTGACCTTTTTCTCTCAATCAAGTAAGTCCACTTATAACCCCATTCTACCCCAACCGGGTTTGGTTAGCCCGACTCAACTCGACTCTATGAAAAGACTTGACTCAATGCTAAGACTCGACGCGGTAGGATGTCACAATTCTCCCCTCCTAAAAAAAAACTTCATCCCGAAGTTTACCTGTTGTGAACAATTGCGGATATTGTTGTCGCATGGTCTCTTCAGATTCCCAAGTTGCTTCTTCTGTCTTATGATTCCTCCAAAGAACTTTTACCAATGCTATTTTCTTGTTCCGTAATTCTTTAATTTCTCTGGCTAAGATCCGAACTGGTTCTTCTTCATAAGTGAGATCCGGCTGAATTTCAATCTCTTCTGCTGATAACACGTGCGATGGGTCTGATCGATACCTTCTTAACATTGATACGTGAAAGACATTATGAATTCGATCTAAGGTTGATGGTAACGCTAGGCGATAGGCTAATGGTCCTACACGTTCAACAATTTCGTTTGGACCAATGAACCTAGGGCTAAGCTTACCCTTTCGTCCAAACCTTAGGATCTTTTTCCATGGTGAAACTTTCAGAAATACCTTATCACCGACCGAGTACTCAATATCCTTTCTCTTTAAATCAGCATAAGACTTATGTCGATCACTTGCTTCTTTCAGCCGTTTTCTGATGATTTCCACTTTCTCTTCTGTTTCTCTAACCAAATCTGGACCCAAAATCTTCTTCTCACTCAGTTCTGTCCAACACACAGGTGTTCTACATTGTCTACCATACAATGCTTCATATGGTGCCATCTTAATGCTTGATTGGTAGCTGTTGTTGTAGGCAAACTCCATGAGAGGTACATATTTGTCCCAACTGCCTTCAAATTCTATGACACATGATCTCATCATGTCTTCTAGAATTTGAATGACTCTCTCTAATTGACCATCTGTTTGAGGATGAAATGCAGTGCTGAAATGCAATTTCGTTCCTAATGCTTCTTGCAGTTTACCCCAAAATTTCGATGTAACCTTGGATCACGGTCAGATATAATGGATGATGGAACTCCATGTAGTCGAACTATTTCGCTAACATAAATGTCTGCTAACTTGTCCAGAGAATAGTCCATCCGAACTGGCAGAAAGTGTGCGGACTTAGTTAATCTGTCCATGATCACCCATACTACATCATGCTTCCGCTGCGTCTGAGGTAATCCAGTAACAAAATCCATCGTGATCTGATCCCACTTCCATGTTGGCACTGTTATTGGATGAAGTAACCCAGCTGGCAGTTGATGTTGTGCTTTTACTTGTTGACATGTTAAACATCTTGTTACAACATTTTCGATATCTTTCTTCATGCCCGGCCACCAATAGCCTTTCTTCAAATCTTGATACATCTTGGTACTACCTGGATGCATTGTATATGGACTGTTATGAGCTTCATGCAGAATCTTTTGTCTAAGCTCCCCTATCTGTGGTACAACAACTCTGTCTTCATAGAATAAGACTCCACTGTTATCCAATCTGAATTTCCCACCATGATCTTCCTGTACTTGTTTCACCCATAGTGCTGTTTGTGCATCTTTCTTCTGTGCCTCTGCAACTTACTAAACCCAAGATGGCTGTACTTGCATCTGTGCTAGAATAACTCCCTGCTATTGCAACTCCATGCTAATTCTCATTACTCTCAAAGCAAACAATGATTTGCGGCTAAGGGCATCAGCTGCCACATTAGCTTTGCCCGGATGGTAATTAATGACATAATCATAATTAGCCAAAAGCTGCATCCATTTCCGTTGTCTCGAATTCAAGTCCTTTTGAGTCGGTAAATACTTTAAACTCTGATGATCTGTGTAAATGTAACACTTTTCACCGTACAGATAATGCCGCCATACTTTGAATGCTAGGACAAGGGCTGCTAATTCTAAATCATGGGTTGGATAATTCAATTCATGTGGCTTCAATTGTCTGGAGACATAAGCTACCACTTTCCTGTCTTACATGAGTACACATCCTAACCCAATATGAGAGGCATCACTGTAAATCTCAAAATCTTTACCTGACACTGGCTGAGTCAGCACTGGTGCTTCAGTCAACTTTTTCTTTAAAGTGTCAAAACTCTGCTGACACCTATTATCCCATTGGAATACAACTTCTGTCTTCAATAATCTTGTTAAAGGTGATGCAATGATGGAGAATCCCTTTACGAACCTTCTGTAATAGCCGGCTAAACCCAGAAAACTTTGAACTTCTGTGACATTTCTGGGTGGTCTCCAATCAATAATAGCTTCAATCTTATGAGGATCCACTCTGATACCCTCCGATGACACCACATGTCCTAAGAAAGAAACTTCTTCCAGCCAAAACTCACACTTACTGAGCTTGGCATACAGCTGTTTATCCCTCAGTGTCTGGAGTACAATCCGCAAATGTTTATCATGTTCGACCTTATCTCTGGAATAGACCAAAATGTCATCTATAAACACCACCACAAACTGATCCAGATATGAATGAAACACGCGGTTCATGAGATCCATGAAAACCGCTGGTGCATTTGTGAGACCGAATGGCATGACTAAAAATTCATAGTGACCATATCGGGTCCTGAACGCAGTCTTAGCGATATCTTCTTCCTTTATCCGCAACTGATGGTATCCCGACCTAAGGTCGATCTTAGAAAACATACCTGCACCTTTTAACTGATCAAACAAATCATCGATTCGAGGCAATGGATACTTATTCTTGATTGTCAGTTTGTTCAGTTGTCTATAGTCAATGCACAATCTGAATGATCCATCTTTCTTCTTTACAAATAATACCGGTGCTCCCCAAGGTGATACATTGGGTCTGATAAAGCCTTTATCCAATAACTCCTGTAGCTGAATCTTTAACTCTTTTAGCTCTGCTGGTGCCATTCTGTAAGGTGCAATTGATACTGGTGCTGCTCCAGGATAGACATCTATAGTAAACTCCACTTCCCTCCTTGGTGGTAACCCTGGTAACTCTTCTGGAAATACATCTGGATAATCACACACTGTTGGTATGTCTTGCACTTCTGACTGTTCTTTCTCTGCTTGTATTGCACATATCAAGTATGCTTCACAACCCTTCTGAATTAATCTCTTTGCTGCCATGGCTGATATCACATTACCCAGAAAATCTCGCCGCTTCCCGCTACTGTATCTCTTCCCCTGCTGTAGTATATAATGTCACCCTTTTCTTTGCACAATCAACTATAGCCTGATGTCTGGATAGCCAATCCATACCCAAGAATAACATCAAATTCTCTAAATGGCAACTCCATCAGATCTCCTGGAAACTCTTTTTCCATGAATAACAATTGGACATCCTTCAACCACTGTGTGGATTTGTACTACATCTCCTAATGGATTAGTAACTACCATACCCTGACTCACATATGCAACTTCTAACCCTTCAACCCAAGGTTTAGGTACACTAATGTATGAATGAGATGAGCCAGGATCAATTAAAGCAGAAACTGTATGATCACCTAAAGAAAACTCACCAACTATTACATCTGGAGCTTCCTCATCTTCTCTGGTTCGCATCGCATTGACCCTGGCTGGACCTCTAGTATCTGGTCTGTCCACAGTCTCTGACTGCTGTCTCTGCCCTCCGGAGCTCTCACCTCTACCTCTGCCTGTATGAACTGTGTAGGAACTTTTGCCCCTCTTCGAACAATCCTTCTTCTGATGGTCTGATGCTCCGCATATCCAACATTTACCAGTCACCAACCAACAATCTCCACCATGCCATCTGCCACAATGCTCACAAGGTGGAAAAAGTATAACCGGCTGACTCTGTACCTCTACTGCTGCCTCTACCAGTTTCCTCTGCCTGAACCTCGACTACCACCGGCAGAACTAGCCACAACTGATACCGCTGGCGCCGTTAGCACCCCTAGCTGAGCCTTGGCTAAAAGAAGGTCTAGAACTAGCTGAACTACTAGCACCTCTGAATCGCTTGCTTTCTGACTGATAGGTACTGGGTGCACTCTGAGTTTGGTCCCTCCTCTGCTGAGACCGCTGGCGTCTGGTACGCTGAATGGCCTGAATGCGCTCTATCTCCTGAGCTGCCTCTACCAAAGCTGAGAACTCTCTGAATCTGGAAGCTACCACTCCCATCTGAATCTCATCGTTCAGGCCTTCCTGAAACTTTTTACACCTCTCGGCTTCTGTAGCCACTATCCCCTTACCATACCTGCTGAGCTTGGTGAATTCTCTTTCATATTCGGCAACTGACATTCGGTTCTGCCTCAGGTATAAGAATCTTTCCTTCTCGCATCTAGGTAAGCCTCTGTGATGAACTTTTTCTTGAATTCATCCAAGAAGAATTGCCATGTACGCTGATCTGCTAATACCCGCTGCTGAACAGTAGTCCACCATGTATATGCCTCATCTATGAGCAATAATGTGGCACAAACCAACTTGTCCTCTGGTGTACATTGTAATGTTCCAGAACTCTCGATGTCCCATCTAACCAATACTCAGCTATTTCTGGACTGCCATCCTTATTAGCACTGAATTCTTTCGCCCCATACTTCCGAAGCTTCTCTAGCGGGGGCTTTTCTTTCTCTTTCTACTACTATTGGTGCTTGAGGTATCACCCCTGCAATCTGTCTAAAAGTATCTGCAAGTTGCTTTAACAACAACCTCTTGACTGGTGCTACTGGGGCCTCACCCTCCACTGCTCTGGCTTGACCTGGTGCTACTGGAGCCTCACCCTCCACCTGCTTTGGCGGCGTGTGACTCGCTCTCACCTTCCTATGACATCCTCCTAAAAGAACAACAACTGCTTAGTTCATCAGGGTAGTCATGGCATGTACACTATACTGACTTATTCATGCAAGCCCGGGGAAACTAAACCTAGGGCTCTGATACCAAAATTTGTAACATCCCCTTCCGGTCCACCCGTTAACCCGAATGAACCGAACCGAGACGCTACAAACTGGTTGACTTTATGACCTTGTCATGCTGATATAATAATGGATACTGACTATTTTATCATGCTGATGCTGTTTATATTAATAATGTAATTAATATTACAAAACATGATACTAGTTTCAAATGAAATGGGCCCAACTGTGTGCCCTGTACATGCCATAAAAAGGGTAAACAAAATACACATCCGAATGAGTAGCTACCCTGAAGACTGAGTCTTCTACAGATGAACTGCAGCAGTTGCAAGCTGACTCTCTACGGTCCAAACTCAAAACCTGCGAGTTAAACAGGTAACTCGCCTGAGCAAATAAAGCTCAGTGGATATCTCAACATATAAAGAAACAATTAAGCACATAAATAGATAGAAATAAGCATGTAAATGCATATGGATAATTAAACATATAAGCACATATAGCATGATCATTTCCTTATACCTTGATTATCTTTCTTACTGTTTATAATACTGTATGATTCATGAAATGTTATGTCAAGATATCTATATGGCTCCATAAGGTTATAGTGAAACCGAAGTGCTAAGAAAAACTGTATGAAACTGGATGAATACTGCATGCTTGGCTGCTATGGCCCATATAAAATCATATCCACTCAACGGCCTGTAGTCGGAGTATCAAACTGTATGGGGTGCAGATCTGCTATCCTATGTCGCGACATAGCCTTATCTACATGGTTTCTGCCTAACCTCAATGGAGCCTAATGTCGGCATGTCAATAATATAACACAACATCATATTCATAGTTCACAACTTCATAATTCATAATGTTTATTTGATTTCACATCATTTGTATGCTTGCATGTTGTTTTAATACATGTTCTAATGTTGTATTTTTGTAGTAAAATGATTGGAGGCATACAAGTTGAGCAAAGGAATCCAATTGCATAGAAAATAAAGTCAAAGTGCATGAAAACCCAAGTCGCGAGCGCGCCTTGCAAAGTCGCGAGCGTGTAATGCACACCTGAAGGTCAGTGAGTTTCCAGGTGAAAGTCGCGAGCGCGAGATGCAAAAATGAGAGTCTGTGTGTTTATCGGGCACAAGTCGCAAGCGCGCAAATGAAAATCGCGATCGCGTAAAGCACCCAAATGAGAGTCAGAGAGTTTCAGGTGGAAAGTCGCGAGCGCGCAATGAAAGTCGCGATCGCGTACAGTGCAAAATGAGAGTCAGTGAGTTTTCAGGCACAAGTCGCGACCTCTTCAGGCAATTCGCGCGCGCGCGTTGCGTTTTCCAGCCTGCACAGTCTGTACTCTTTGGTCATATCTCTCAATATACAACTCCGATTTGGATGATTCAAAAACCCATGTAAAGCTAACACATAGAGGAACAAATAACTATTCTATAACACTTCCTAATTCCATCATTAAATAGGGTCAAATCAAGATGAAGTTACTGGTAAAATTTCGAGCAAAACCTGTTTCAGCATAAACTCACTATTTACTTCATTTATTCACTTCCTCCCCTGTTTCTCCCCTGTTTCTCCCCTGTTTTCTCACCATTACCAGTCCTCCCACTCAACATGAAGCAATATTGTCTCATTAGGCAACACACCACACAAATTCTCATGCAAAGAAAATGGTAAATGAAAAGAGATATCAAACCTTTACTCCAAAAGCTTGAGCTCTTCTTTAACTTCCTTTTTCTACTACCTTTGAACTCACGTCACCTATAAATAAGAATTCTTATGAATATTCTAAAAATAGCACCAATGATTTAATTATGAACTTCAAGAAGGTTTACTTACTTGGATAGAAGAGAAGTTGAAGTTAAGGCTTAACTACATGAAAATGGATGGAGAAAGGAAGGAGATGAGAAGATGAAGATAAAGATGAAAATGGGAAAGTGAAATGGTTATTACGGGGTAGGCCATCAAAATATCAATGAATTTATGTGAAACTTCCTAAATGGTACCTCAATTGTCAACAGGTTACTACTTAAGACCCAAGCTTGGTCTTTTAATGCCAATTAAATCCTCACCCTTATACTTTGGACCTTTTTCTCTCCATCAAGTAAGTCCACTTATAACCCCATTCTACCCCAACCGGGTTTGGTTGGCCCGACTCAACTCGACTCTATGAAAAGACTCGACTCAATGCTAAGACTCAACTCGGTAGGATGTCACACCGCGTCAGTTTGGTATCAGAGCCAAAGATTAAGGTAAATTCTATTTATCTTAGCTCTAGGATCTGTGTTTATTTGTTTTCTTATTCTTAGTGTTCTTGTGTTTGTTTTCTTCTGTCATCTTGTTTCTTGTGTGTTTGTTTTCTTTTGTTTAGTTCAATTCGTTTTTGCTTCAATTAATTTAGTAATTTCGTGCTTGTTTCAATTCTGGAAGTTTAGATCTTAGATCTTGTTGACTAAAAAAAAAAAAAAAAGAGTATAAAAAGAAAATTTCGTTCCACCATTGCAACTGCTTGTGTGGATCTTGATTTGTTCCTGAATCCAAGGGATTTGATCCTAATTCAAAGGGATTTTACCTTATTTTGTGGGATTTTGCCATATTTTGTGGGATTATTCCTAATCCTAGGAGATTTGACCATATTTAGTGGGATTGTTCCTAATCCTAAAGGGATTTGACCATATTTTATGGGATTTAGTTATCCACTATAATCTTGTGATAAAATCCAATCTTAACTACTTGTGGATAAGATAATAAAAAATTAGTTGACCATATCTTTTGAGATTGAGCAAAATCTACTACAATCCTTGTCAATCTAAGAATCCTACTTAAATTGGGTTGCATTAAAAGGGACACAAGGCAGCACGCCTGTGCTTCACCTCAAGCACAACCGTGCACTTTTCTGACTTCCACTTGTTGGACTAAGATCTTACACGCACGCCCGTGCTCCATCTAGCACGCCCGTGCACGGTTCTGAACCTATTAAACAAACTGTTTTCTTTTGTTTTTCTTTGATTACTTGCTTGTTTAGGGTAGAATTAATTAGGTCCATATTTGGTTTGCTTTGTAGTAAGCTAAATTCATACATCATATCCTAATATTGTCTTTTAAATTCTAGTTTCTTTGTTTTTGTGTGAGCTTTCTATTGCTTCTATTACATTGTTAGGGTGTGTTTGCTTGTTCACTACACTCTAATTAATCATTAAAGTAGTACATTATTTATGTTCTTGTGCTACTGTCCATATCGTTTTGAGTCTTCTTTCTAGAATTTGTGCTTGCTTTTCATTGTTAAGTTTTTATTCCTTGATTCTAAACGTGATCTTTGAGTTGATTGGTTGAAACTAAGATTCTGAAGTTCAATTAGAAGAATTGCAAGGAGTGATTCAAGAGTGTAAACACGTGAGGGAGTGATTTATCAATAACCCAAATCTTTTGTGTTTTCTTTTGAATACTAACCATGAGTACAGGCAATCTGGAGATGGTAATGAGGGAATTCCAATTAAAGATCCTCAATTAAAACCCTTCATGGAAGTAATTCAAGGACAGTTTAGAACCTTCAATAATCTTGTCCAAGGACATGAGGGAAGAGTTGCAAGAGATAAAAGCTTCACAAAGTTCTAATACAACTAGAACTCGTCCACAAACCAGATTTCAAGACCATGATGTTGGAGAGAGTGAAGAGACCAATCCTAATAAACTTGATGGGGACTTGGGATCAATTAAAATGAGGATTCCAGAATTCAAAGGCAACAACAATGCTGAAGAATATCTTGAATGGGAGAGAAAAGTAGAACAAATTTTTGAATGCCATAACTATTCTCAAGAAAAAGAAATCCCATCTTGCTGCTGTTGAATTCAAAGGGTATGCTATGTTTTGGTGGGAACAATTGCTATTGAAAAGAAGAAGGAGGGGATTACGACCCGTACCACCATGGGAGCTCATGAAAGAACTAATGCACCAAAAATTTGTCCCTACTCATTACTTTAGGGATTTACACAATAAATTAGCTAGAATGGTGCAAGGAGGAAGGAGTGTGGAAGAATACTACAAGGAGATGGAGATTTGCATGGCAAGAGCCAAGATTGAAGAAGATGAGCAATCACCATGTCACGTTCCTTGGAGGTCTAAATAAAGATATTGCAGATGCCTTAGAGATGTATAGGTATGATACATTGGAGGATATGATAGATATGGCCATGAAACTTGAAAGACAGAAAAAGGGGAGATCCAACACCAATAAGTATTCCAGAACACATGGGGATCTAAATGGCCTAAAGAAGGTGAGAAGAAGGAATTTAGAGGTTCTAATTCTCAAAGGACAGATTCAACTTCAAAAGGTAAAGAAGCTGTCCAAACTCCATTTAAAAGCAACAAAGGTACTTCTAACTCTACAACCCCTTCTAGAGAAATTAAATGCTTTAAATGTTTGGGGAAAGGGCATTATGCATCTCAATGTCCTAATAAAAGGGTTATGATTGTAAAGATGATGGGATGTTAGTTCTGAATCTGAATGTAGTGATTATGATGATATGCCTAAGTTACTTGATGATAATGATAATGATGATTCAGAAAATTTAATACTTCCTGAACATGGAGAAGTTTTGGTTGCTAGACGTGCTTTGAATATACATGTTAAAGAAGAAAGCCTTGAGCAACGTGAGAACATATTTCACACTAGATGTTTGATTAGTGGAAAGGTGTGTACTCTATTATTGATTGGGGGTAGTTGCACTAATGTTGCTAGTGTAAACATGGTAAACAAACTGAACTTAACTTGTCTTAAGCATCCTAAACCTTATAGGTGCAATGGTTGAATGATTGTGGGGAAGTGAAAGTGACCTAAACAGGTACTTGTACCATTTCATTGGATGGTATGAGGATGAATTTTGTGTGATAAGTACCTATGCAAGCTGGACATCTATTGTTGGGAAAGACCATGGCAATATGATAGAAAAGCACTTCATGATGGATTCTACAATCGATATTCTTTGATTCATAAGGGGGAAAAAGGTGGTTCTTGTACCTTTATCACCTCAAGAGGTTTATGAAGACCAAAGAAAGATACTTGAGAGAGAGAGAGAGGTTTCAGCCTTGAGAAAACATGAGAGTGAGAATCTGAGATTGAGAGAACAAAAGAGAGAAAAGAGTAAGGATGAGGGAAAAGAGGCCACAAAAATAACAAAACAAATCAATGGCCCAATTGTGAGAGAAAAAGAAAGAGAGGAGAAAAAGAAACAGACTTTTTATGCAAGAGTTAGAGAGGTTAAGTGTGCCATTGCCTTGGAGAAGCCCATATTGCTTCTTAGGTACAAGGAAATTTTATTTGCTGAAACTAAATCTAACCTTGATAGTTTGCCTTCTATGTTTGTTTCTATGTTGCAGGAATTTGATGATGTCTTTCCTAGTGAACTACCAAGTGGTTTACCACCTTTAAGAGGAATAGAACATCAAATTGACTTCATTCCTGGATCCACCATTCCAAATAGGCCCTGCCTATAGAAGCAATCCAATGGAAACAAAGGAGTTGCAAAGGCAAGTTGATGAACTTATGGAGAAAGGTTTGATCAGAGAAAGCATGAGCCCAGTGTGCTGTCCCCGTGCTTCTAGTACCTAAAAAGGATGGAACATGGCGCATGTGTGTTGATTGTAGAGCGGTCAACAAAATCACTGTAAAGTATAGACACCCTATCCCTAGACTTGATGATATGTTAGATGAATTGCATGGGGCAACTTACTTTACTAAAATTGATTTAATGAGTGGTTACCATCAAATTAGAATGCAACCAGGTGATGAATGGAAAACTGCTTTTTAAAACTAAGTATGGTTTGTATGAATGGTTAGTTATGCCTTTTGACTATCTAATGCACCTAGTACTTTTATGAGGCTCATGAACCATGTATTGCGTGCCGTCTTAGGAAAATTTGTGGTTGTATACTTTGATGATATACTCATCTATAGCAAGTCTCTTAATGATCATGTTGAGCATGTTAGGATAGTGTTACAAACTTTAAGGACTGAAAAGTTGTATGCTAAGCTTAACAAATGCACATTTTGTATAGATAGACTTGTATTTCTTGGTTTTATTGTGAGTGCACAGGGTATTGAAGTAGATGAGGAGAAAGTAAAGCTATCAAAGAATGGCCAACTCCCAAATCAGTTTCTGAAGTTAGGAGTTTTCATGGGTTGGCAAGCTTTTATAGAAGATTTGTTAAAGATTTCTCTTCAATTGCAGCACCACTAACAGAAATAATCAAAAAGGAAGTTGGATTCAAGTGGGAAGAAGAGCAACAAAAGGCATTTGACACACTTAAAGGGAAGTTAACTTCTGCACCTATACTTTCTTTGCCTAATTTTGAGAATACTTTTGAGATTGAGTGTGATGCTTCTGGAGTGGGAATTGGGGCTGTCCTAATGCAAGAAAAGAAACCAATTGCCTACTTTAGTGAGAAGTTGAATGGAGCACAACTCAACTATTCAACCTATGACAAAGAGCTTTATGCCTTGGTAAGAACTTTACATGTTTGGCAACACTACTTATTACCTAAAGAATTTGTCATCCATACTGACCATGAGGCCCTAAAACACTTGAAGGGTCAAGGTAAGCTCAATAAAAGACATGGTAAGTGGGTTGAATTTATTGAACAATTTCCATATGTGATTAAATACAAGCATGGAAAAGACAATGTTGTTGCTGATGCATTATCAAGAAGATATACTCTAATTACTGCTCTTAGTTCTAAATTGCTTGGATTTGAGTATGTTAAAGAATTGTACGTGAATGATTCTGATTTTGGCAACATATATGTAGCATGTGAACATGGAGCATTTGATAAGTTCTATAGACATGATGGATATTTGTTTAAAGGCAGCAAACTTTGTGTGCCTAAATGTTCTATGCGTGAATTGCTTGTGCTTGAATCTCATAGTGGGGGATTGATGGGACACTTTGGGGTACATAAGACTTATGATATGTTAAATGAACACTTTTATTGGCCTCACATGATTAAAGATGTAGAGAGGGTTTGTAACTCTTGTATTACTTGTAAACAGGCCAAATCTAAGTCTATGCCTCATGGATTATACATGCCTTTACCTGTTCCTAGTTCTCCTTGGATTGATATATCTATGGACTTTGTACTTGGATTACCTAGGACTAAACGTGGTAAAGATAGCATATTTGTTGTTATTGATAGATTTAGCAAGATGGCTCATTTCATTCCTTGTCATAAAACTGATGATGCCAATAATATTGCTGATTATTCTTTAAAGAAGTGGTAAGATTGCATGGGGTACCAAGAACTATTGTTTCTGATAGGGATGCAAAGTTCCTTTCACACTTTTGGAGAGTATTGTGGGGTAAGCTCGGAACTAAATTGCTTTATTCTACAACTTGTCATCCACAAACGGATGGACAAATTGAAGTTGTAAATAGAACCTTAGGAACATTGCTTCGTGCCATTGTGGGTAAGAACTTAAAAACTTGGGAAGATTGTTTGCCATTCATTGAGTTTGCATACAATCGTAGCATACATTCTACCTCAGGTTTTAGTCCATTTGAACTTGTTTATGGCTTTAATCCACTAACTGTATTAGATCTTGTTCCTTTACCATTGAATGAACTTTCTAATCTAGATGGTGATAAAAAGGCAGAATTGGTGAAGTCTTTACATGAGAAGGCTAGAGCCAACATAGAAAAGAGGAACAAGCAATATGCTGAAAGAGCAAACAAGGGCAGAAAGAAGTTGGTATTCATGCCAGGTGATTGGGTTTGGGTACACTTTCGCAAGGAAAGATTTCCCAACCAAAGGAAGAGTAAGCTAGATGCACGTGGAGATGGTCCATTCCAAGTCTTAGAGCGCATCAATGACAATGCCTACAAAATAGACTTGCCAGGTGAGTATAGTGTTTCTGCAACTTTTAATGTTAGTGATTTGTCTCCCTTTGACATGGATGCAGATTTGAGGACAAATCTTTTTAAAGAAGGGGGGGATGATACGGATCCACTACCACCAACCACCTATGGAGCTCAAGGGAAAAAGGACCACAACAATGGCAATCCATTAGCACTTCCTAATGGACCAATTACAAGGAGTCGTGCAAAGAAGTATGGAGCAACCATGTCCTTACACATTCAAGAACAAGTTACAAAAGAGCTCCATGATCTTGCTTTCAACAAGTGCTATGAAGAACTTGAAGGAACACCTAAATTTCTCACATTAATAGAAGCACATGTTGAATGGGAACATGAATTGGTTAGCACGCCCGTGCTAGATGAAACACCCCAGGCCGTGCCCTCGTCTAACTTGCTGAGGAAAACAACTACCTTGAAGCACACCCTGTGCCAAATAGCACACCCAGGCCGTGCTTCCCTCTGACTCTGAAGCACCCCGTGCCAAATAGCACACCCGGGCCGTGCTTCCCTCTGACTCTCACGAGGGAACTCCTACATTGAAGCACGCCCGTGCCAAATAGCACACCCAGGCTGATACGGATCCATCATCACTCGTCGCTGGATCACAAGGAGGCATGGTGAACGACGAAGGAGATCCATTGGTGCTTCCTATTGGACCGATTACAAGGAGCCGTGCCAAGCGATATGGGGCAGCCATATCATTATTTGTTCAAGCCCAAATAACACAAGAACTGCATGATGTTGCATTCAACAAGTGTTGTGAGGAACTTGAAGGCATTCCTAGGCTTCTAATGTTGTTGG
Organism: Jatropha curcas; assembly: GCF_041381405.1. NCBI lineage: Eukaryota > Viridiplantae > Streptophyta > Magnoliopsida > Malpighiales > Euphorbiaceae > Jatropha > Jatropha curcas. Next base: position 14,075,035 of record NC_143153.1, read on the forward strand.
TGGCTCTTTAAGTGGAGGAAAGCACGCTGCTACAGTAACGTGCTACAGGAACTCAGAAGCGCTACAGTGCTACAGGAACTCAGAAGCGCTACAGTGCCGCGCCAATCAGTTTGACTTTGCTACAGTAACGTGCTACAGGAACTCAGACGCGCTACAGTACGCGTTTTATGTGTTTTATGCTTCATTAAGCCCTAGTTTCTTGTTTTAGTATAAATATCTTGTATTCCATGTAAGAACACGATTTTTGAAATATTGAAAACTTCATTTGTTTAAGCTTTGCTTGTACTCCTTTGCTTAGAGTGATAGTGAGAGATTGCTTCCTCTAATTGCATCAAGAATTAAGGTAAGCTTATCAACTTGTTTGTGGCGTTTATCTTGTTCTTTGCTCGATTATTGGTGTTACCGTTTCATTATAAACGTGGGGTGCCATAGAGCGTTTAATCTCGATTATTGGTGTTTCCGTTTCATTATAAACGTGGGGTGCCATAGAGGCGAACTTATATCTCATTCTTTGATCCGATCCGTATCATTTGGTATCAGAGCCAAATCAAAGTTTTGGGGTAAGTTCTGTTATCTTAGTTAGGAATTTAAGTTTTCTTGTTGTTGGATTCCATTGTTGTTTGTCTTATTTCTTGATTTCATTGCAGATCTGGAATTTTCTCTTTAGATCTTGTTGGATCTAGGTGTTTCCTCGTTAGATCTTCTTAGATCTGGAATTTTCTCTTTGGATTTTGTTGCATCTATATATTTTCTCGCTGGATCTACTTAGATCTAGAATTACCTTCTATTGAATCTTCTTGTTGTTGCTTGTTCTTCAGTTAGAAAAAAAAAAAAAAAATCAATTGATTACATTTATTACGAATTATAAGTTATTAAATACCAAATCTGGAGATTTGTTTGTGTTCTTGAATCTTGTTGATCAAATCAAAAAAAAAAAAAAAAAAAGTGATTGTTGGACAACTAATTATTACCTACCAAATTTGACTTGGGAGACACAAAAGCATTGTTGGACAACATAATCATTACCTACCTATATTGAAATTGGAAGACACAATTGCTGGACAACCTAAAAGCATTTGACTTAAATTGGGATCCTATCTTGAGAGAACACAAATCATTGCTGGAAAGGTTGATACTTTGCTTGGACCGACTATAATACATTTATATACACAAGCATGCAATTTTATAGTTAAAGATAATCAACCTGTGATATCAAGTAAATCTGTGACATCAATTTCTGTGTCAATTCTGAAAATTTGGTTTTTTATTGTTTGCTTGCTTTGATTGGGTAAAATTAATTAGGTCCATATTTGGTTTGCTTTGTAGTAAACTAAATTCACACATCATATCCAGAAATTGTCCTTTTAAATTCTAGTTTGTTTAATTATTGTTTTGAGCTGCCGTTGCTTCTATTACATTATTAGGGTGTATTGTTTGTTCACTACACTCTAAATTAATATAATCAAGTAGTACATCATCTTGTCTTCGTACTACCATCCATTATCGTTTTCAGTCTTCTTTCTAGAGTTTGTGCTTACTTTTATTGTTAAGATTTATTTCCTTGATTCTAAAACGTGCTTTCAAATTGGTTGGTTAACCTACGGTTCTGAAGTACAATTCGAGGAATTGCAAGGAGTGATTGCGGAGTGTAAACACGTGAGGGAGTGCTTTATCACTAACTCAAATCTTTTTCGTGTTTTCTATTCTTGAATACTAACCATGAGTACAGGCACATCTGGAGGTGGTAACGGAGATGGAAATCCAATTAGAGATCCTCAACTAAAATTGTTCATGGAATCTATCCAAGGACAATTTAGAACCTTTAACAATCTCTTTCAAGACATGAGGGAAGAATTGCAAGAGCTGAAGGCTTCACAAAGTTCTAATGCCACTAGAGTCCGTCCCCAAGTTAGAATTCAAACCCCTGATGATGAGGAGACTGAAGGTACTAATCCTAATAAAATTGATGGAGACTTGGGAGCAATCAAAATGAGGATCCCAGAATTCAAGGGCAACAACAATGCTGAAGAATACCTTGAATGGGAGAGAAAGGTAGAACAAATCTTTGAATGCCATAACTATTCCCAGGAGAAGAAATCCCATCTTGCAGCTGTGGAGTTCAAAGGATATGCTATGTTTTGGTGGGAACAATTGCTACTAAAAAGAAGAAGCAGGGGAATGCGACCAGTACCACCATGGGAGATCATGAAGGAGTTAATGCACCAAAAGTTTGTTCCTGCTCATTACTTCAGGGATTTACATAATAAATTAGCAAGAATGGTGCAAGGAGGGAGGAGCGTGGAAGAGTACTACAAAGAGATGGAGATTTGCATGGCAAGAGCCAAGATTGAGGAAGATGTCCAAATCACCATGTCACGATTCCTTGGAGGTCTAAACAAAGACATTGCTGATGCCTTAGAGATGTATAGGTATGATACCTTAGAGGAGATGATAGATATGGCCATGAAACTTGAAAGACAGAAAAAGGGGAGATCCACCAACAAGTATTCTAGCAACACATGGGGATCCAAATGGCCCAAAGAAGGTGAGAAGAAAGATTTCAAAGGCCCTAGTTTCCAAAGAACAGAATCAGTTTCGAAAGGTAAAGAGGTTGCCCAAACTACATTCAAGGGAAACAAAGGTACTTCTAACTCTATAAACCCTGCTAGAGAGATTAAATGCTTTAAGTGTTTAGGAAAGGGGCATATTGCATCTCAATGTCCTAATAAAAGGGTTATGATTGTTAGGGAAGATGGTAATATTAGTTCTGAATCTGAATGTAGTGATTGTGATGATTTGCCTCATTTGCATGATGTTGATAATGATAAGTCAGATGAGGATGAGCATAACTTGTTGTTTGCTGAACGTGGAGAATCTCTAGTTGTTAGGCGAGTTTTGAATATGCATGTTAAGGAGGAGAGCCTTGAACAACGTGAGAACATCTTTCACACTAGATGCTTGATACATGGAAAAGTGTGCTTGCTTATTATTGATGGGGGTAGTTGCACTAATGTTGCTAGTGTGAGTATGGTGAATAAGTTGAATTTGGCATGTCTTAAACATCCTAAACCTTATAGACTGCAATGGTTGAATGATGGTGGAGAGGTGAAGGTGACACGCCAGGTGCTTGTGCCGTTCTCTATTGGGTGGTACAAAGATGAAATTTTATGTGATGTAGTACCGATGCAGGCAGGCCATCTATTGCTGGGAAGACCATGGCAATATGATCGAAAGGCACTACATGATGGGTTCTTTAACCGATACTCTTTGGTTCATAAGGGGAAGAAGGTGACTCTTGTTCCATTATCACCTCAAGAAGTATACACCGATCAGAAGAAAATACTTGAGAGAGAAAGAGAGACTTCAGCTTTGAGGGAAAATGAGAGTGAGGCTTCCAGTTCGAGAGAACTAAAGAGTGTTAAAAAGAGAGGTTGAAAAGAAAGAGGCCACAAAAGATACCAAACAGATTGGTGGCCCAAAAGTGAGTGAAACACAACGAGGGGAGAGAAAGAAACACACTTTTTATGCGAGAGCTAGAGAGGTTAAGTGTGCCATAGCCTTGAGGCAACCCGTGTTGCTTCTTAGGTTCAAGGAAATTTTATTTTCTAACGCTGACACTAATCTTGATGGTTTACCTCCTGTGTTTGTTTCTATGTTACAGGAATTCACTGATGTTTTTCCAGAGGAGCTACCTAGTGGATTACCACCTTTGAGAGGGATAGAACATCAGATTGATTTCATTCCCGGTTCCACCATTCCAAATCGACCAGCCTATCGAAGCAATCCAACAGAGACAAAGGAGTTGCAGAGGCAAGTTGATGAGCTTATGGAGAAAGGATTGGTGCGAGAGAGCATGAGTCCTTGTGCCGTTCCAGTACTTTTAGTACCCAAAAAGGATGGTACATGGCGAATGTGCATTGATTGTAGGGCGGTCAACAAAATCACTGTAAAGTATAGACACCCTATTCCTAGACTTGATGATATGTTAGATGAATTGTGTGGGTCTACTTACTTTACAAAGATCGATTTAATGAGCGGTTATCATCAAATTCGGATGCAACTAGGTGATGAGTGGAAAACTGCTTTCAAAACTAAGTATGGTTTGTATGAATGGTTAGTAATGCCTTTTGGATTATCTAATGCACCTAGTACGTTTATGAGGCTTATGAACCATGTCTTACGAGCTTTCTTAGGAAAATTTGTAGTTGTGTACTTTGATGATATACTTGTATATAGCAAGTCTCTTAATGATCACGTTGGGCATGTTAGGCTAGTATTACAAGCTTTGAGAACTGAACAATTGTATGCTAAGCTTAAGAAATGCACATTTTGTATAGATAGACTTGTGTTCCTTGGTTTTGTTGTAAGTGCGCAGGGTATAGAGGTAGATGAGGAGAAAGTGAAAGCTATTAAGGAATGGCCGACGCCGAAATCAGCTTCGGATGTGCGAAGTTTCCATGGGTTGGCAAGTTTCTACCGACGGTTTGTACAAGATTTCTCTTCGATTGCCGCACCACTCACAGAGGTAATTAAAAAGGAAGTTGGGTTCAAGTGGGGCGAGGAACAACAGAAAGCGTTTGAGATGCTTAAAGGGAAGTTGACATCCGCTCCTATACTTTCTTTACCTAATTTTGAGAACACCTTTGAAATTGAGTGTGATGCTTCTGGTGTAGGAATTGGAGGAGTACTGATGCAAGAGAAGAAACCAATTGCCTATTTCAGTGAGAAGTTGAACGGGGCACAACTCAATTACTCGACCTATGATAAGGAGCTATATGCCTTGGTGAGGACTTTGAGCGTATGGCAACACTACTTACTACCTAAGGAGTTTGTCATTCATACTGACCACGAAGCCCTAAAACATTTGAAGGGTCAAGGTAAGCTCAACAAGCGACATGGTAAGTGGGTTGAGTTCATTGAACAATTCCCTTACGTTATTAAATACAAGCATGGAAAGGATAACGTTGTTGCTGATGCATTGTCACGGAGATATACTTTACTTACTACTGTTAGCTCTAAATTGATAGGATTTGAGTATGTTAAGGATTTGTATGAGTCTGACTCTGATTTTGGCAATGTATATTTGGCATGTGAACACGGGGCATTTGATAAATTTTATCGACACGAAGGATATTTGTTTAGGGGCAGTAAACTTTGTGTTCCTAAATGCTCTATGCGTGATTTGCTTGTACTTGAGTCTCACTGTGGGGGATTGATGGGACATTTTGGGGTACATAAGACTTATGACATGTTGAATGAACATTTTTATTGGCCTCATATGCGTAAAGATGTCGAGAAGGTTTGTGATTCTTGTCTTACTTGTAAACAGGCCAAATCTAAGTCTATGCCTCATGGGTTGTATATGCCTTTACCAGTTCCTAGCTCACCTTGGGTTGATATATCTATGGATTTTGTACTTGGATTACCTAAGACTAGGCATGGTAGAGACAGTATATTTGTAGTAGTTGATAGGTTCAGCAAAATGGCTCATTTCATTCCTTGTCACAAAACTGATGATGCTATTCATGTTGCTGAATTATTCTTTAGAGAGGTGGTACGATTACATGGAGTTCCGCAGACTATTGTTTCTGATAGGGATGCTAAGTTCCTTTCACATTTTTGGCGGGTTTTGTGGGGTAAACTCGGTACAAAATTACTTTATTCGACTACTTGTCATCCACAAACTGATGGACAAACTGAGGTTGTGAATAGGACTTTGGGAACTTTACTTCGTACTATAGTGGGTAAAAATTTAAAAATTTGGGAGGATTGTTTGCCATTTATTGAATTTGCATATAATCGAAGCATACATTCTACTTCAGGTTTTACTCCATTTGAACTTGTTTATGGATTTAACCCACTAACTGTTTTGGACCTTATTCCTTTACCTTTACATGAGCTCTCTAGTTTAGATGGTGAACAGAAAGCTAAACTAGTGAAGTCTTTACATGAGAAGGCTCGAGCAAATATTGAAAAGAGGAACAAACAGTATGCTGACAAGGCCAATAAAGGAAGGAGGAAGCTAGTGTTTGCGCCTGGAGATTGGGTTTGGGTGCACCTTCGGAAGGAAAGGTTTCCCAGCCAACGAAAGTCTAAACTAGATGCACGTGGAGATGGTCCATTCCAAGTCTTGGAACGCGTCAATGACAATGCCTACAAGATAGACTTACCAGGTGAGTATGGTGTTTCCGCTACCTTTAACGTTAGTGATTTGTCTCCTTTTGACATGGATGCAGATTTGAGGACAAATCTTTTTGAGGAAAGGGGGGATGATACGGATCCATCATCACTCGTCGCTGGATCACAAGGAGGCATGGTGAACGACGAAGGAGATCCATTGGTGCTTCCTATTGGACCGATTACAAGGAGCCGTGCCAAGCGATATGGGGCAGCCATATCATTATTTGTTCAAGCCCAAATAACACAAGAACTGCATGATGTTGCATTCAACAAGTGTTGTGAGGAACTTGAAGGCATTCCTAGGCTTCTAATGTTGTTGGTGGCTCTTTAAGTGGAGGAAAGCACGCTGCTACAGTAACGTGCTACAGGAACTCAGAAGCGCTACAGTGCTACAGGAACTCAGAAGCGCTACAGTGCCGCGCCAATCAGTTTGACTTTGCTACAGTAACGTGCTACAGGAACTCAGACGCGCTACAGTACGCGTTTTATGTGTTTTATGCTTCATTAAGCCCTAGTTTCTTGTTTTAGTATAAATATCTTGTATTCCATGTAAGAACACGATTTTTGAAATATTGAAAACTTCATTTGTTTAAGCTTTGCTTGTACTCCTTTGCTTAGAGTGATAGTGAGAGATTGCTTCCTCTAATTGCATCAAGAATTAAGGTAAGCTTATCAACTTGTTTGTGGCGTTTATCTTGTTCTTTGCTCGATTATTGGTGTTACCGTTTCATTATAAACGTGGGGTGCCATAGAGCGTTTAATCTCGATTATTGGTGTTTCCGTTTCATTATAAACGTGGGGTGCCATAGAGGCGAACTTATATCTCATTCTTTGATCCGATCCGTATCACAGGCCGTGCTTCCCTCTGACTCTCGTGAGGGAACTCCTACATTGAAGCACGCCCGTGCCAAATAGCACACCCAGGCCGTGTTTGTCCCTGCCTATCATTAAGTTAGTTAGCTTATTTTGAGTTTTTGCTTTGCTAATGGGTTGGGCCTCCAATATGATACGGATCCATTATCACTCGTCGCTGGATCACAAGGAGGCATGGTGAACGATGAAGGAGATCCATTGGTGCTTCCTATTGGACCGATTACAAGGAGCCGTGCCAAGCGATATGGGGCAGCCATATCATTATTTGTTCAAGCCCAAATAACACAAGAACTGCATGATGTTGCATTCAACAAGTGTTGTGAGGAACTTGAAGGCATTCCTAGGCTTCTAATGTTGTTGGTGGCTCTTTAAGTGGAGGAAAGCACGCTGCTACAGTAACGTGCTACAGGAACTCAGAAGCGCTACAGTGCTACAGGAACGTGCTACAGGAACTCAGAAGCGCTACAGTGCCGTGCCAATTAGTTTGACTTTGCTACAGTAAATTTGAGATATTGAAAACTTCATCTGTTCAAGCTTTGCTTGTTCTCCTTTGCATAGAGTGATAGTGAGAGATTGCTTCCTCTAATTGCATCAAGAATTAAGGTAAGCTTATCACTTGTTTGTGGCGTTTATCTTGTTCTTTGCTCGATTACTGGTGTTACCGTTTCATTATAAACGTGGGGTGCCATAGAGCGTTTAATCTCGATTATTGGTGTTTCCGTTTCCTTATAAACGTGGGGTGCCATAGAGGCGAACTTATATCCCATTCTTTGATCCGATCCGTATCATTTGGTATCAGAGCCAAATCAAAGTTTTGGGGTAAGTTCTGTTATCTTAGTTAGTAATTTGAGTTTTCTTGTTGTTGGATTCCATTGTTGTTTGTCTTATTTCTTGATTTCATTGCAGATCTGGAATTTTTCTCTTTAGATCTTGTTGGATCTAGGTGTTTCCTCGTAGATCTTCTTAGATTTGGAATTTTCTCTTTGGATTTTGTTGCATATAGTTATTTCCTCGCTGGATCTACTTAGATCTAGAATTACCTTCTATTGAATCTTCTTGTTGTTGCTTGTTCTTCATTAAAAAAAAAAAAAATCAATTGATTACATTTATTACGAATTTATAAGTTATTAAATACCAAATCTGGAGATTTGTTTCTGTTCTTGAATCTTGTTGATCAAAAAAAAAAAAAAAAGAGAAAAAAGTCATTGTTGGTGACGCGGAACCCAATGAAAATAAATTTCATGAACTCAATGACAAGTTTTGGAAGAGATCAAAGATCTAGAATAAACTCCCCTCTATGGCACCCAAAGCTTAAAGAAGCAAGAACACCAATAATAGAGTAAAAGAATAAGATAAACGCCACAAAGAATTGATAAGTTTACCTTGATTCTTGATGCAATTAGAAGAATGCAATCTCACACTCTCTAAAAACATGAACACGCCTAAGCATGAAGAAGTAGTCTTTATACTAATCTAAGAGGTCCAGATCCTTAGAGGATTTAGAGTTAGCTAAGGAGTAGGATTTAGCAAATCTAAACCAACTAAGGAGTTGACTAACAAAATCATAACAACTTAAGGATTTGGATATCTATTCCAAATCTACTAAAGATTGACTAAATCTAAACAAAATAAGGCTAATTAATCAAGGGTGGCCGAAATATTGGAGGCCCAACCCATTAACAAAGCAAAAAAAAACACAAAAAGCTAACTAGCTTCCTTCGCGAGCGCGAGCTTCACCATACGCGAGCGCGACCACACCTCGCGAGCGCGATTCTACCGTGCGCGAGCGCGAGAAGCGCAAAGGAGAGGCAGAGAGTTAGGCAGCGCAAGTCACGAGCGCGATTCCAACATGCGCGAGCGTGCGAGCGACACTTCGCGATGCGCGAACCTTCACTGCGCGAGCGCGAGAAGCGCAAAGGAGAGGCAGAGAGTTAGGCAGCGCAAGTCGCGAGCGCGATTCCAACATGCGCGAGCGCGAGCGACACTTCGCGGAGCGCGAACCTTCACTGCGCGAGCGCGAGAAGCGCAAAGGAGAGGCAGTGAGTTAGGCAGCGCAAATCGCGAGCGCGATTCCAACATGCGCGAGCGCGAGCGACACTCGCGAGCGCGAACCTTCACTGTGCGAGCGCGAGAAGCGCAAAGGAGCTCTTGCTATCCAAACATGGTTCCCACTCAACTTGTGCTTCTATTAATGTGAGAAACTTAGGTGTTCCTTCAAGTTCTTCATAGCACTTGTTGAAAGCAAGGTCATGGAGCTCTTGTGTGATTTGTTCTTGAATATATAAGGACATGGTTGCTCCATATTCTTTGCACGGCTCCTTGTAATTGGTCCATTAGGAAGTGCTAATGGATTGCCATTGTTGTGGTCCTTGTTTCCTTGAGCTCCATAGGTGGTTGGTGGTAGTGGATCCGTATCATCCCCCCCTTCTTTAAAAAGATTTGTCCTCAAATCTGCATCCATGTCAAAGGGAGACAAATCACTAATATTAAAAGTTGCAGAAACATTATACTCACCTGGTAAGTCTATTTTGTAGGCATTGTCATTGATGCGTTCTAAGACTTGGAATGGCCCATCTCCACGTGCATCTAGCTTAGTCTTCCTTTGGTTGGGAAATCTTTCCTTGCGAAAGTGTACCCAAACCCAATCACCTGGCATAAGTACTAACTTCTTCCTGCCCTTGTTGGCTTGATTAGCATATTGCTTGTTCCTCTTTTCTATGTTGGCTCTAGCCTTCTCATGTAAAGACTTCACCAATTCTGCCTTTTTCTCACCATCTAGATTAGAAAGTTCATTCAAAGGTAAAGGAACAAGATCTAATACAGTTAGTGGATTAAAGCCATAAACAAGTTCAAATGGGCTAAAACCTGAGGTAGAATGTATGCTACGATTATATGCAAACTCAATGAATGGCAAACAATCTTCCCAGTTTTCAAGTTCTTACCCACAATAGCACGAAGCAATGTTCCTAAAGTTCTATTCACAACTTCAGTTTGTCCATCTGTTTGTGGACGACAAGTTGTAGAATAAAGTAATTTAGTTCCAAGTTTACCCCACAAAACCCTCCAAAAGTGTGAAAGAAACTTTGCATCCCTATCAGAAACTATTGTTCTTGGTACCCCCATGCAATCTTACCACTTCTTTAAAGAATAATTCAGCAACATTATTGGCATCATCAGTTTTATGACAAGGAATAAAATGAGCCATCTTGCTAAATCTATCAACAACAACAAATATGCTATCTTTACCACGTTTAGTCCTAGGTAATCCAAGTACAAAGTCCATAGATATATCAATCCAAGGAGAACTAGGAACAGGTAAAGGCATGTATAATCCATGAGCATAGACTTAGATTTGGCCTGTTTACAAGTAATACAAGAGTTACAAACCCTCTCTACATCTTAATCATATGAGGCCAATAGAAGTGTTCATTCAACATATCATAAGTCTTATGTACCCCAAAGTGTCCCATCAATCCCCCACTATGAGATTCAATCACAAGCAATTCACGCATAGAACATTTAGGCACACAAAGTTTGTTGTTCTTAAACAAATATCCATCATGTCTATAGAACTTATCAAATGCTCCATGCTCACATGCTACATATATGTTGCCAAAATCAGAATCATTCACATACAAGTCTTTAACATACTCAAATCCAAGCAATTTAGAGCTAAGAGCAGTAATTAGAGTATATCTTCTTGATAATGCATCAGCAACAACATTGTCTTTTCCATGCTTGTATTTAATCACATATGGAAATTGTTCAATAAATTCAACCCACTTACCATGTCTTTTATTGAGCTTACCTTGACCCTTCAAGTGTTTTAGGGCCTCATGGTCAGTATGGATGACAAACTCTTTAGGTAATAAGTAGTGTTGCCAAACATGTAAAGTTCTTACCAAGGCATAAAGCTCTTTGTCATAGGTTGAATAGTTGAGTTGTGCTCCATTCAACTTCTCACTAAAGTAGGCAATTGGCTTCTTTTCTTGCATTAGGACAGCCCCAATTCCCACTCCAGAAGCATCACACTCAATCTCAAAAGTATTATCAAAATTAGGCAAAGAAAGTATAGGTGTAGAAGTTAACTTCCCTTTTAGTGTTTCGAATGCCCTTTGTTGTTCTTCTCCCCACTTAAATCCAACTTCCTTTTTGATAATTTCTGTTAGTGGTGCTGCAATTGAAGAGAAATCTTTAACAAACCTTCTATAGAAGCTTGCCAACCCATGAAAACTCCTAACTTCAGAAACCGATTTGGGAGTTGGCCATTCTTTGATAGCTTTCACTTTCTCCTCATCTACTTCAATACCCTGTGCACTCACAATAAAACCAAGAAATACAAGTCTATCTATACAAAATGTGCATTTGTTAAGTTTAGCATACAACTTTTCTGTCCTCAAAGTTTGTAACACTATCCTAACATGCTCAATATGATCATTAAGAGACTTGCTATAGAGAGTATATCATCAAAGTATACAACCACAAACTTTCCTAAGAAGGCACGCAATACATGGTTCATAAGCCTCATAAAAGTACTAGGTGCATTAGATAGTCCAAAGGCATAACTAACCATTCATACAAACCATACTTAGTTTTAAAAGCAGTTTTCATTCATCACCTGGTTGCATTCTAATTTGATGGTAACCACTCATTAAATCAATTTTAGTAAAGTAAGTTGCCCCATGCAATTCATCTAACATATCATCAAGTCTAGGGATAGGGTGTCTATACTTTACTGTGATTTTGTTGACTGCTCTACAATCAACACACATGCGCCATGTTCCATCCTTTTTAGGTACTAGAAGCACGGGAACGGCACACGGGCTCATACTTTCTCTCACCAAACCTTTCTCCATAAGTTCATCCACTTGCCTTTGCAACTCCTTTGTTTCCATTGGATTGCTTCTATAGGCAGGCCTATTTGGAATGGTGGGATCCAGGAATGAAGTCAATTTGATGTTCTATTCCTCTTAAAGGTGGTAAACCACTTGGTAATTCACTAGGAAAGACATCATCAAATTCCTGCAACATAGAACAAACATAGAAGGCAAATTGTCAAGGTTAGTGTTAGATTCAGTAAACAAAACTTCCTTGTACCTAAGAAGCAATATGGGCTTCTCTAAGGCAATGGCACACTTAACCTCTCTAGTTCTTGCATAAAAAGTCTGTTTCTTTTTCTCCTCTCTTTGTTTTTCACTCACAATTGGGCCATTAATTTGTTTTGTTATTTTTGTGGCCTCTTTTCCCTCATCCTTACTTTTTTCTCTCTTTTGTTCTCTCAATCTCAGATTCTCACTCTCTTTTTTCTCAAGGCCGAAACCTCTCTCTCTTCTCAATTATCTTTCTTTGGTCTTCATAAACCTCTTGAGGTGATAAAGGTACAAGAACCACCTTTTTCCCTTTATGAATCAAAGAATATCGATTGTGGAATCCATCATGAAGTGCTCTTCTATCATATTGCCATGGTCTTCCCAACAATAGATGTCCAGCTTGCATAGGTACTATATCACACAAAATCTCATCTTCATACCATCCAATAGAAAATGGCACAAGTACCTGTTTAGTTACTTTCACCTTCCCCACAATCATTTAACCATTGCAACCTATAAGGCTTAGGATGCTTGAGACAAGTTAAGTTCAGTTTGTTTACCATGTTTACACTAGCAACATTAGTGCAACTACCCCCATCAACAATAAGAGTACACACTTTTCCACTAATCAAACATCTAGTGTGAAATATATTCTCACGTTGCTCAAGGCTTTCTTCTTTTACATGCATGTTCAAAGCACGTCTAGCAACCAAAGCTTCTCCATGTTCAGGAAGTATTAAATTTTCTGAATCATCATTATCATCATCTAAATTAGGCATATCATCATAATCACTACATTCAGATTCAGAACTAATATTCCCATCATCTTTAGCAATCATAACTCTTTTATTAGGACATTGAGATGCATAATGCCCTTTCCCCAAACATTTAAAGCATTTAATTTCTCTAGAAGGGGTTGTAGAGTTAGAAGTACCTTTGTTGCTTTTAAATGGAGTTTGGACAGTTTCTTTACCCTTTGAAGGTTGAATCTGTCCTTTGAGAATTTGAACCTCTAAATTCCTTCTTCTCACCTTCTTTAGACCATTTAAGATCCCCATGTGTTGTTGGAATACTTGTTGGTGTTGGATCTCCCCTTTTTCATGTCTTTCAGTTCATGGCCATATCTACCATCTCCTCTAAAGCTTTCATAACCTATACATCTCTAAAGCATCAGCAATGTCTTTATTGAGACCCCTAGAAACGTGACATGGTGGATTTGCTCCTCCTCTTCAATCTTGGCTCTTGCCATGCAAATCTCCATCTCCTTGTAGTATTCTTCAACACTCCTTCCTCCTTGCAGCCGTTCTAGCTAATTTGTTATGTAATCCCTAAAGTAATGAGTAGGACAAATTTTTGGTGGCATTAGCTCTTTCATGATCTCCCATGGTGGTACGGGTCGTAATCCTTTCCTTCTTCTTTTCAACAGCAATTGTTCCCACCAAAACATGGCATAACTTTGAATTCAACAGCAGCAAGATGGGATTTCTTTTCTTGAAGAATAGCTTTAGTGCATTCAAAGATTTGTTCTACCTTTCTCTCCCATTCAAGGAATTCTTCAGCATTATTGTTGCCTTTGAATTCTGGAATCCTCATCTTAATTGATCCCAAGTCCCCATCAAGTTTATTAGGATTGGTCTCTTCACTCTCTTCATCATCATGGTCCTGAAATCTAGCTTGTGGACGAGTTTTAGTTGTATTAGAGCTTTGTGAAGCCTTTATCTCTTGCAATTCCTCCCTCATGTCTTGGACAAGATTATTGAAGGTTCTAAACTGTCCTTGAATTGCTTCCATGAAGAGTTTTAATTGAGGATCTTTAATTGGAATTCCATCATTACCATCTCCAGATTTGCCTGTGCTCATGGTTAGTATTCAAAAGAAAACACAAGAAGATTTGAGTTAATGGTAATTCACTCCCTCACGTGTTTACACTCTTGAATCACTCCTTGCAATTCTTCCAATTGAACTTCAGAATCTTAGTTCAACCAACCAACTCAAAGATCACGTTTAGATCAAGGAATAAAACTTAACAATGAAAAGCAAGCACAAATCTAGAAAGAAGACTCAAAACGATATGGACAGTAGCACAAGAACATAAACAATGCACTACTTTAATGATCAATTAGAGTGTAGTGAACAAGCAAACACCCTAACAATGTAATAGAAGCAATAGAAAGTTCACCAAAAACAAGAAACTAGAATTTAAAAGACAATTTTAGGATATAATGTATGAATTTAGCTTACTACAAAGCAAACCAAATATGGACCTAATTAATTCTACCCAAAACAAAGCAAGCAAACAAAGAAAAATCAAAAGAAACAATTTTAAGATAGGGCTAGAACAGAGCACGGGCGTGTGTAATTAGGCCTAGTCCAACAAGTGGTAGGCAAGATCTAGCACGGGTGTGCTTGAGGTGTAGCACGGGCGTGCTGCCTTGTTCCCTTTTTAATGCAACCCAATTTAAGTAGGATTCTTAGATTTGACAAGGATTGTAGTAGATTTTCTCAATCTCAAAGATATGGTCAACTAATCTTTGTTATCTTATCCACAAGTAGTTAAGATTGGATTTTATCACAAGATTATGGTGGATAAACTAAATCCCACAAAATATGGTCAAATCCCTTAGGATTAGGCACAATCCCACTAGATATGGTCAAATCTCTTAAGGATTAGGAATAATCCCACAAATTATGGCAAAATCCCACAAATAAGGTAAAATCCCTTTGAATTAGGATCAAATCTCTTGGTTGCAGGAACAAAATCAAGATCCACACAAGCAATTTCAATGGTGGACGAATTTTCTTCTATATTTTTTTTTTTTTTTTTTTTTTAGCAACAAGATCTAAGATCTAAACTTCCAGAATTGAAACAAGCACGAAATTACTAAATTTAATTGAAACAAAAACGAATTGAAACAATCAAACAAGAAAACAAACATAAAAGAATAAGATGAAGAGAAAACAAACACAAGAACAATAAGAATAAGAAAAACAAATAAACACAGATCCTAGAGCTAAGATAAATAAGAATTTACCTTAATCTTTGGCTCTGATACCAAACTGACGCGGAACCCAATGAAAATAAATTTCATGAACTCAATGACAAGTTTTGGAAGATCAAAGATCTAGAATAAATTCCCCTCTATGGCACCCAAAGCTTAAAGAAGCAAGAACACCAATAATAGAGTAAAAGAATAAGATAAACGCCACAAAGAATTGATAAGTTTACCTTGATTCTTGATGCAATTAGAAGAATGCAATCTCACACTCTCTAAAAACATGAACACGCCTAAGCATGAAGAATAGTCTTTAATTCATTAATTGTTGATTCTCAAAATTACAAAATAACAAGCTATTTATACTAATCTAAGAGGTCCAGATCCTTAGAGGATTTAGAGTTAGCTAAGGAGTAGGATTTAGCAAATCTAAACCAACTAAGGAGTTGACTAACAAAATCATAACAACTTAAGGATTTGGATATCTATTCCAAATCTACTAAAGATTGACTAAATCTAAACAAAATAAGGCTAATTAATCAAGGGTGGCCGAAATATTGGAGGCCCAACCCATTAACAAAGCAAAAAAACACAAAATAAGCTAACTAGCTTCCTTCGCGAGCGCGAGCTTCACATACGCGAGCGCGACCACACCTCGCGAGCGCGATTCTACCGTGCGCGAGCGCGAGAAGCGCAAAGGAGAGGCAGAGAGTTAGGCAGCGCAAGTCGCGAGCGCGATTCCAACATGCGCGAGCGCGAGCGACACTTCGCGAGCGCGAACCTTCACTGCGCGAGCGCGAGAAGCGCAAAGGAGAGGCAGTGAGTTAGGCAGCGCAAATCGCGAGCGCGATTCCAACATGCGCGAGCGCGAGCGACACTCGCGAGCGCGAACCTTCACTGCGCGCGGAGCGCGGAGAAGTGCAAAGGAGCTCTTGCTATCCAAACATGGTTCCCACTCAACTTGTGCTTCTATTAATGTGAGAAACTTAGGTGTTCCTTCAAGTTCTTCATAGCACTTGTTGAAAGCAAGGTCATGGAGCTCTTGTGTGATTTGTTCTTGAATATATAAGGACATGGTTGCTCCATACTTCTTGCACGGCTCCTTGTAATTGGTCCATTAGGAAGTGCTAATGGATGCCATTGTTGTGGTCCTTGTTTCCTTGAGCTCCATAGGTGGTTGGTGGTAGTGGATCCGTATCAGTTGGACAACTAATTATTACCTACCAGATTTGACTTGGGGGACACAAAAGCATGTTGGACAACATAATCATTACCTACCTATATTGAAATTGGAAGACACAATTGCTGGGACAACCGAAAAGTATTTTGGCTTAAATTGGAATCCTATCTTGAGAGAACACAATCATGACTGGAAAGGTTGATCTTTTGCTTGGACCGACTATACTACATTTATATACCAAGCATGCAATTTTATAGTTAAAGATAATCAACCTGTGACATCAAGTAAATCTAGTTATCACTATAATTTCTGTGTCAATTCTGAAAATTTGGTTTTTATTGTTTGCTTGCTT
>NC_143153.1:14091721-14132649 GCF_041381405.1 Jatropha curcas
TCCTTAGCTGTTAAACTCTGTCCAGCCTCGCCTGTCCGAGGAGCCAACACAATCTCCTCCCCAGTCCCAGCCTCATCATCAGCGTCAGTCTAAACCCAACCTTCGAGTACACTCAGCAGTGCAGTCCTCCTCGGTCTCTCAATCGGCCAGACAGTGGCAATGAACCAAGCCCGGTACTCAGGAGAAGTCTGAACACCGGCAGGGTTAGGTAAAGGCCTAACCATACGATGATCTCTAACCCAAGCACTAAGGACGGCACGAGTAACGCCCGGGGTAATGGCCGAATCAGCTGGGATATCATCTACAATTGGGATAGTCTGGTCTATCCCCATTTGCCTCAAAACGCGCAAAGCGTAGTACCAAGTATAGTGAGTGAAGCCTAAAAGATAGACCCGAGAATGGCGAAAGCTGACCTGGATAAAACGGGTGATGTTGTACCAGGAGATGCACCACAATATCTCATCGGGACCCAACTCAATCAGCCATGAAGTCCATGCATCAGTGGATGGATGTGTGATCAAGATCCTCCGCATACGATACTGAGTGGGACTATAGGGCAAGACAGTAGGAGTAGCAACCACTTGGAGGTGGTCTCTCAACCAAACCTGAGTAATGGATCCTTTCTATTACAAAGAGATGAATTAAGAAAAAGTGATGAAGGAAAATAATGAGGGAAAGTACCTAGAGAATGATAGGAGAGACTGTCCAGTCATCGAACCCTAAAGCAGCCCTGTCAAGACTTCTAATAGTCTCTGCCAGCACAATGCTACCAATACAACCCATATCCTCCATTTGCCGAACCATGGGGCAGAGGCGCAAATCCCCAAAACTTGGGTCCTAGTTAAACAAGAAGCCAGCCAATAAACAGAAAACCAAGGCCCGCATCCTCAGCCTCATCCGGTTTGGGTCATCTGGGCAAGCCTCTGAGAATTCGTCAATCAGAGGCAGCAGAATTGCTTTTTGGTCATCAACGATCATAGCCTTAGCTTGGGGTCGGCTAAACTGAAACAGGGTTTCAAATGACCTAACATACCCAATTTTTACCTCATGCTTGACCAAAGGGGCATTGGGGTCACACCCTATAATGGCACAAAACTCCTCAAAGAGAGGGCACATTTCCTCCATCATCACCCCAAATCGGAAAACGTGGGTTTCAGGGTCCCAAAGTTTAATACAAGCCCGTAAAAAATCCCAATCAATTACTACACCCCTAAGAGTAACAATAGGAGAAAGACCGTACCTTCCTAGGTTGATCTTTTCGACTTTGGAAAGACTCCTGGTCCAGCTGTGCATGCTATGGTTGTAAAAGGGATTCATGTTTCTTTTAAAAAAAAAAAAAAAAGGAGAAAAGAAGAGAGAGAAAAATTATGGAAAACTGTTTTCTGGCACGAATCGCGAGAAAGAATAAAAAAAACTGAAACAGCTTTTTTATATAGAAAGACGCGCCCGAGGGTGGCTGCACCCGCCCTCTGAGGCGAGCATACCCACCTCGAGGGCGGGCGCCGAGGCGGGCACGCAAAAAAAAAAAAAAAAAAAAAGGGGGGGGCCCAGCAATAGAATTAATTTTTTCTTGACTGAAGTAAATAAACATGCATACACATAAGTTGTTAAGTACTAATCAAGTGCAGGTACAGTCAAAGTTCAGTACAAATTACAGCAACGAAAACAAGTAAAATCTAAGTATCAGCGACGAGGTCTCCTCCTCCTCTGGTCATCAAAGGCCCGCAAAGTCCAGGCTGAAGTTAGTTCCTCCTGCATACCGAGAACTAGCTCTATCATCTGACTGACTAATCCGACGGGAACCTAAAAAAAAAAAAATTTCTTTTAAGTCAGTATCAAGTCTCTTATGAATCCTTTTTGGGAAAGTTTTATTAATCTGTACCTCAGTGATGTCATCAGGAGGAAGAGCTAGGCGATTCACATTTCCCAGAGAGACCTCCCGAAGAGACGAAATACCATCAGGAGTGTAATAGGGAATGCTGTATGGAAGGTGCAAGTTGGCCAAGCCCGGATGAACTGACCCGGTAGCCTCTAAAATAGCCCAGGGAACCCTGAAAGCGCCAATCGAATGGCTAGGGCCAGCCCGAGACGGACCCTCCACCGGAGTGGAAGAAGAGGGACGGGTCGTAGGCCTCCTCCTTGGAGTCCTGGTCGAGAGGCCTGAAGCCCGAGAAGAACGAGTGCCAAGCGACTGGGAAGGAGTCGACCTCGGAAGACTGTCAAGCCGAGATCCAATAGGCTGCATCAGAAACATCTGGCAAAATTCATCATAATCCCCACTCCGAATAAATTCCATATGCGGAATACCCTCAGTATGGGCATCGGTAAGAATCATCTGTTTGCCCGCTCGCATGTCCTCAGGAGGAGGATGAGGAACAGAGCGGCAGCCCCTAATCTGGAAGTCCACTCTCTCACCCAGATAATAGCCTCTCAAGACAGGATGTGACAAGATAACCACAAGGCCTCTGATCGCCGGAAATGGGGATCAGCCTCAATCAAACTTTGGAGTCGGGCATTCATCGCCCCCACCTCAACCTATGTAAGAGAAGCAAATGTGTTAATAAATCTTTTTTATTTCCACATACTCAAGGAAAATTAAAAGGCACTCACCTGCTCCATGGTACAAGTATCAAAGAAGGTCCGCAGGTCCCCTAAAGACTTTTTGCGTAGAACAGACCGGTGATTCGCTCGGTACCACCTCCAAGCCAAAGATACCAACCCTAATCCAAGATCAATATGAGTCAGCTCTGGGCGGATGTAGGGAAAATACTCAAAAGCCCAAGTCTGCAAAACGAAGGAAAGAATCAGTGAAAAAAAAAAAAAAAAAAAGAGAGACAACACAGAATGAGGATATGTTCTTTACATTACCTCCCAGAAATAGTAGGTCCCGCTGAGCTTACAGTGGCCTCGACTCAGATCGCACATATCATCATACATGCGGCTCAGAATTGCGCCGGCTCAGTCGTACTCAGTAAGATGGGCCAAGTCTTCCAAACTCTTCAGAATAGAAGGATTAAACTTCTCTTTCCTGTTAGACCAGAAGGTCAAAGCAAATAGCAGCAACAGAGTGAATCTAGCTACCTGAGTAGCCGTTAGCTCTCCCTGCCTGTGTCTAGCATAAATGTCGGGGGCCTGGAGGGATAGCCAGTGTCTCGAAATACTCAGAATAGGGGCAGAAGAGCTAGGTCTAACGATTCGGGGCAGTCAATCCCTATCAGCTCCATCATCCGATCAGGGGTGACCTCAGTCCTCCAGTCGTCATACAGCTCGATCGGCCGAGTGCCAAAAGGAATCCCAGAGATCACCGAAAAATCAGTCGGGGTCATCGTCATCTCACCCCAAGGGAAATGGAAAGTGTTGGTGGTGTCCCACCATCTCTCAGCCAGCGCACCCAGTAGGCTCTTGTAATTCTGCCTACCCAGCTCAAGATGTCTTAAAAAGTCCAGATGAGAGGGACTGATGATGGCTTCGACCGGATTATTGTGGTCAAGTATGTCAATTGGGATCTCAGCGACAGAGGAGTCGCCTACATCCAGCCTAATGTATGAATCCTAAAAGGTAAAGTGGCTTAAGATTATTCTTTAGTTCCTTACTAAGGATAATGTCTTAATTCTCTCCTAGCATGCATACTAATAAGACGGTAAGTGCAGGAAAATAAAATTTGTCTTTCTCTTCACAGTTTGGCCACAGAGGCCCAAGAAATCACGATTTGGCCTAAGGCCCGAAAATTCACAATCAGGCCACAGAGGCCCAAAATTTTCACCATTTGGCCTAAGGCCCAAATAATAAATAAATGAGAGTGATAGGGAACTGACCTGGGCATAGACACCGGTGATAGAAGCATGAGTGTCGGCGTCTGCTATCACACGGATTTCGTCAAGAGAAATCCCCAGGGATTCCAGAAAATCCTCATCGCTACTATGACTCGAAGAAGTCATTGATGAAGGAAAGATGAGAGAATTTAAGAAAGATCTTTAGAGTAAAAAGATAGAAATGAATGAAAAATGAAAAATTTGAGCTATTTATAAAAAAAAGGGGCCAAAAGGCGGGTCTTCTCGACGCGTCTGTTTTTTGCCTCCAAAATTTGTGTTTCAGACAACCACCGACTCCCATAAATCATCTTTATGGTCGCCGGTGGGGGGCAACTATGAATACTCAAATTTTGAGGCTCAAAAAGCCTGTTTTTTCGGACTGCAAACAGTTCGGCCAGGCCGGAAGCCATTCGGGAAGTTCACCAGAACTATGCCAATATGATACTTGAAATGTCCGGAAAATTATGAGGATCGCGGAACTGGTCCCGGAATATTTTTTGGAGGTCCGAAACTCCCGAAAAAGCCTCCGAAACGAGAAAAAAAGCACACGGGTCGATGTGCCCGCCCTCAGGGGTGGGCACGCCCGCCCCCATGGGGCAGGCATGCCCGCCCCTCAAGGGCGGTCCAGCCCGCCCTGGAGGGGCAGCACGCCCGCCCCCTTTGGGGCGGGCACGCCCGCCCTCAGGTCTCCTTTTTCCCTATAAAATTGGCCCCGGGGCCTCCGTTTTTACCCACTCAGTCTGTGTTGACGGACGCTCCTTCTCCCTTATGCTCCTTGCGATTCTTTACTGCTTTTCTGCATTTTTATTTAGCTTTATTATTTTCTTGCTTTGCTATTTGGTCATTTAAAATTAAATTAATTAATATTCCCTTAACGAGGAGCTTAACCTGGAGTTAAGAAGTGGCCGTCGATTAAATCAGGTACATGAACTAAAACTTTGCCTATTTAATTTTAGCATGTCATACATTCTTCTCTTCTACTCCTAATAATTCTATAACTGCATAAATGCATTCATGACATCTTTAGGCAAATAAACTGCCTCAATTAAATAAATTTAGGCTCAATGCCCGGTAAATAAATGATCATGGTATTAAAGCCTAAACCCGACAATATTGGCTTAAAATACCTAGTTAATTAATAGCTATGGTGTAATCGCCTTTATTTCGAACAAATTTGGCTTAAGTCCAATTAATCAATAATTGTGGCTAAAAAAGCTTTAATTCAAACACGTTTTTCCCGGCAATAAATTGCCTACATTACAATTCGGTTAATCGATTTTCGGCAAATACATTGCCTATAAATTAGATTAACTACTTTAAGCGACAAATCGCTTAAATCAATCTTTTGGCAAAATACCTTAAAATTAATCAACTTATTTTGGCTAAAAGCCTTAAATCAATCATTTTGGCGACAATCGCCTAAAAAAATCATCTTTTGGCAAACTGATTGCCTAAATCAACCTTTTTGGCTAAGAGCCTTCAAATTAATCAATCTTTTGGCTAAAAGCCTTAAAATCAATCAATTTTTTGGCAACAATCGCCTAAATAATCATCTTTTGACAAGCAATTGCCTAAAGTAAATCTTTTTGGCTAAAAGCCACTAAAATCAACATTTTTGGCATCAAATGCCTAAAACAATCAATTTTCAGGCAAAATGCCTAAACAAAATGCACAAAGCATACACACACTCATGCATTAAGCATACCCATTCAAAGCCCTTCAAAGAAGGCCTATCAAACTACATCGACTTTGATCTTCCATTCAAACGGAAGTACGTAGGCACGTTTGGGATTTAACCCCGAGCGGCAAGTCAAAATCACATTTCATTGGTCTAAATCACATTAATCACCCTACAAAGCATTCATTCATAGGTTAGTTCATCAGCATGACATAGTCTCGGGATCCATCTCGGGTTTGTAGACCATGCTTTAACATTGGGTTAATTAATCTAGTAATTAGGTTAATTAAAATTGGAGTCAACTTAGGGTTTTTTCCTAGTTTACCCTAAAATAATTAAACAAGGTGGCGACTCACACATCACGTGCATTTCTTCCTTAGTCACATACATCCATATGCATTTGATGTTTTGGGGAGGGGTTCACAGAACTATTTTTTTTCTTGTGTTTGCAGCTTGTTTTATTCTGTTTAGAATTTTTTAGATATATTTTGTTTATTGTTTTTATTTTTATTTGGCTCTGATTTACTAACCCTCTTTTATGATGACAAAAAGGGGGAGAACACAGTTCATTTTGGTGCTTAAGTGCTTGAAGGAGAGTATTATATTTTTAGTACTTAATCTCTTTGTCCTTATCATGTTCTAATAATCTGTGATATTCCTAATGTAGTTTTGTTTTCATATAAACAGAATATGTTTTATGCTTATATATGAGATTCTAATTGTTAGACTTAGAACTTATTTTTAGTTCTAATATTAGTTTCTAAATCAATATTTGCTCTGATGATATGCCCTGATTGCGAGATTAGAATATGCTTTGATTGTTAGATTAGAACTTAGTTTTAATTCTAATATTATTTTCTAAATCTATATTATGTTTTAATCCCCATAGATATTTTACTACACTTATTCAGGGGGAGTTTTATATAAGTTCTAATTTTGCTTCATGATAAATCAGTTATGTTTAGAACTTGTATTTTGTTGACATGCATAAATTTAGAGGGAGCACTTGATTTTATGCTTGATAATTTATTGGTTTTGTCATCATCAAAAAGGGGGAGATTATTGGCTCAAGGGTCAATTTTATCTTGAGATTTTGATGATTATGCAAAACAATTAAATTTAATATTTTTGTAGTGCTAATATTAATTTATGCAGAATTTTTTTTATGTGGAAATTGCTAAAGAAGGCACAAATTCAAGATTATTTGAAGACCATGAAGACAATTGAAGATTTCTTTTTAGTGGTTAATATCTTAGGATATTTTGTAGGATAGAGAGAATATTCTTTTATAAGCACAAAAATATTTTCCTTCTCTCTCAAAAAGATTTTCGAAAATTACCTTAATATTAAAGTAAAAATTTAATCATTTTAAATTTATTTACCTAATTGAAAAAGATTTTGGCTTAATTATTTATGGTAACAAAATATTTGAAAGAGATTTGCATATCTTTATATTTTCGGAAATCATTTTATAAAAAGGAAAGTCAAATCCTTTCTTTATTCTACTTTCCTAAATGAAAAGATTTTGGCTCAAATATGTTTGGCAACAAATATATAAAAATCTTTTTGCATCTCTTACTTTTGAATGTCAAAAATATTCCTTAAACTAAAGATTTTATGCTTTCTAAACAGGATCTTCATCCCTTTATAAAAAGACGTTTTCCTCTTATGAAAACGTGGGTATTTTTTTTAAGAGTAAGAACCCATTGATTAAATGTTTTAAATATCTCAAAAACCAACTTATTTCTTTCGTCTTTTTGCTGCAAGAAAAATTTTTTGAGAGAAAAGAAAATTTAATAACAACATTTTCTGAAAAACAGTTCGAATCTTTAAATTCGTTTTCTAAATCTGTTTTCTGTTCTTTTTGTGCTTATATTTGCATTTCTCTCTGTCTATATAGATTTTGTAATCTGTTGTAGACAGGCTTTTTACATGAAAAACTTTTGTGTAATAGCTTAGGAGAAATCTTTGGTGGTATAGGTTATCAAGCGACATTCTCTTTGTGTGAGATTCTAATGCCTTGATGTGAGTTTCTGTTTTCTCCAAAAACAGAAAGGGTTGAGGTTGACTAGAACTTTTAGAAAATCTAGTGGGACAAAGATTAGATCTATGTGTTGATCTATTTCCTTGTATTGTCGGTTTGTCTCTTACCCTTGAAAAGAGATAACATAGTGGAGGATCTCAAGATGAGTCTTAGGGAGTGGATGTAGACGAGTTAGTGCCGAACTACTATAAATCTCTGTGTTTATCTTCTTTTATTTTCTGAAGTTCTGCTTGATTATATTCGATTTACACATCTGTTAACTTTTTAGAAATACAAAGTTGTTAATGAATTTGTAACACCCGCCGTCCAGTCCCAAGAGACCCGACAGCGGATGCCACATTCGGTGCCGGAGACACCGTTTAACTTAACATATAAATCATAAAATTAGATTATGAATTAGAAGTAATTGAGTATTCACAAGTTTAGCGAATAATAATTTTTTTTTTATAATCATTTCATTTCGTTTTCATTTTTTTTTATATAGATTGGGAAAAATTCTACAGAAATACAGTAAGAATTTCCCTTTAAAAACTGAGCTCGCCAAACATGTGAATACAAAACACTCCCAATTAAACTCCAAACTCCCAACATCTCCAAATAATCAGCATAACACAACAACACTTCTATATCTTCATAACCGTACAAATCCTCAATAGCATTTAATATTCATCAATTAATTGCATTCATTATATATATATCAAGTCTTCATAAACTAATCATACCAACTATCTTAAAATATTCTATATTAAATCATTTAATAAATCTTGTACTTATCTTCAAATATATATACACCAACATAATTGATAATTACATGCTTAAGTTATAATTCAAATAACATAATCTCCGAAATGTATTAATTATACATGCCATAATTCTTAATTACATAAATCTCAATTTACTACTACCACAATAGTCTCTTCTGCTCTGATGCTACTCTTCTAGTCTTCAAGCAGCAACCACGGTCTTTAACCTGCGCATGATAAAATCAATGCGCTGAGTATAAAACTCAGCGGTGCTAATAATTCACATACTTACCAAAGTTGCGATGGCAACTCACTTAAAACACAAATTTCATAAAATCATTTACAATCACGGGGTCATTAAATTTCAACATAAATTTACATTCATAGCAAAAAAAATATCAAATAAACTCATATTTAATAAGATAAATACTTAGTTCTTTATATCATAAATCCTTTACATAAACATTTAATCACCATAAATACTTTAGTTCTTTACATAGAGATATCAAATAAACTTATACTTAATAACATCAATAATTCAATTCTTTCAACTCATAAATTCATTACTTGCACATTTATTATACCAATACATATACTATTTATTTTTAAAACCATGTACCAAAATATCATGCTTTGAAAATTCATTTGATAACATGATCATTAATTTCCAAAGTAAGGTTTACTAAAATAATATGATCTCATTTGTTTAACTGCCTTACAAATATTTTCCAAGGGGCTCGCATACACTTAAGAGAAAGAGAAGCAGATAGGTTTTTATAACTTATTCATAATGGCCTTAGGTCACCATCTTATTCATAACATATAGAGCGCGTCCGCCCTAACATAAGACACCCACATGCCTAGCATATGATCATAGCTTCTTATCATAATGACATCAAATGCCGAGCATGCTCATCTTACATAATAAAATCAAATCACGCATCAAATTCACACAAGTATATTGAAGCCCAAAATCCTTGTTTTAATTCTTAATTCATAATACTTCTCATAAAACATGTCTTATTCTTTAGTCTTCTTGAAATCATAATGTAAGCTTACTTTAGAACTTAAGTAACTCAAGAAAACTTCATATGTAAACATAATTACTTAACATAGGAAATTTCTCTTAAATTCATTTTCTTTTAAAACTTTCTTAAAATCATAATGAAATTTATCATAAGTCATTTCCTATCATATAAAATCATACTTTCCTTATTCGACATTCAAAGCAAATACACTTTAAGTACCCCTTTTTTTTTCATAAACTCTAAATATATGAAAATTATCAAAATAATCATACTTATGTCATATATATATCATATCATAAAAATAAATTAAGCCTTACCACCTTAGGGCGGTTCGACCTCTTAATGAAAACCAAAGGAAGGAATTTCCTCCTTCAATCAACTATGCTAACATCACTCTTATGCACCAAGGTATCCATGTAAACATATCCATAAGAACACTTTTCAAATTTATGTCTTATTTTCATCAAATAAATCCTAAAATATATAGATAATCAAGAGAACCTCATCACACATGATTCATACATACATTTATCCAAATAAACCTATGATTCAAGGCATAGGAAATTTCTAGCATTAAAATAAACTTGACCTTTGCTGGGTTTTTAAGACATAACTTGAGTTATAGGTCTCCAAATTGAGTAAAGTTTATTTCATTAGAAAGCTAAGACAAAATTCTACAAATATTATGAAGGGACCATAGCCTAGATCAATCTGTAAGAGAGTAAACAAAAGCTAGGGACACAGACCAATAGTCCAGACCTGATTCAGTAGAACCAAGTCCAATGTTTCTTAAATTACTACTTATCCAAACACTCAAATTAAACCAATCCAAAACCAGGGAAGTCTCAAGACATAGAGCAACAACTTTTATGAAGAACTTAGAACATAATCTTGCCATTATAGTGGTCAAAATGGGCACTCAATTTAGAGATGCATGTGGCCCGACATAACAGAGTCAGTTTGGGTGTTTCAGCCATAAGTTGAGCTATATATATCCAAATTGGACATAAGAGGATGGGTTGGAAAGCTAAGAAGTAGACCTAAAACTTTCATGA
Source organism: Jatropha curcas (assembly GCF_041381405.1). Lineage (NCBI taxonomy): Eukaryota > Viridiplantae > Streptophyta > Magnoliopsida > Malpighiales > Euphorbiaceae > Jatropha > Jatropha curcas. The sequence goes on from NC_143153.1 coordinate 14,102,082, forward strand.
AGGATTTAGACACAAATGGAGAATAGAAAGGATCGACAAATTATCCTTAATCTCACACAATAACACATTTTTCCCAAATTCAGCTTACTTTAACCATAAAAAGAACATGAACGACAAAGATACAAGGTAGAGATTTCTACCACATACTAAATACTCATCAAACATCACCCAAGAGCATGTTATTGCAACCAAAGTTCAACAAATCAATCATTTCATAGAAAATCCCAAAAGGTACACATGATAGCATATATGCACAAAATCAAAAATTAAAGTACTGTAAGTGTGTTTATGAACACTAATCTTAAAAACAAGCTTAGATTAAAGTTTTCTAAGCCTTAGCTTTGCCTTACACCTTGGTAGAAGGTTCCCCAACCTTTGGCTCAAGTAGAGAATCTCCAAATTTCTTGAAATAATTCACCAAAAACCTCTTCTCAACCTTAATTCTCTAGGATTTATTACTTAAATCAAGTTGAATGGAAAAGATTTGGTGGATTTAGCTAAGTAGGAAGTGGAGAAAAACAAAGAGAAGGAGGAGAGCAAGTTCACGTTGAAGAGAAGAAGAAGAAAAAAAAAAAAAAAGTGGTTGCTTAATTATTGGAGTTGACCTTATAAAGTGATCAAAAGGTATTTAGTTCTTTTCCCACAATTGGATGACTAAGATTAAGTCAATAGTAATCTCATCTAATGGCTAAAAATATTTTCCAATTAAATTCCTTTAAAATATTATTTTTCTCCACAAAATTCTCAAATTCACTCCATAAAAATAATTCCTCAAATTTCCGTAATTAATATAACACCATAATTCACTATTCACTAATTATCTAAATTATCTAAAAATATTCATTACTTACTTTCTACCCATAAAAATCATGTATGCATACTCTAAAAATATTAAATAAAATATAAAACATAGATAGTAATTTTTTCAGACCAAAATAACCGATTTCCGGACCGGTACTACTATTCACAAACTGGTGGTACTATTCATAGACCGATAGATCACTATCTATCCATAGTTAATTATACTCAATATCTTCCTCGAGTCTAAATAAAATATTATCCCCCTCTCTGCAGCACCATTCATGACCCGATAAAATAATACCATTTAAGATTCGAAAATTTTTGGGGCGTTACAGAATTTCTCTTTCTAAATTTAAATAAGCTTTATCTTTGTGGAATATTAGAAACCTGGATTTCTATATTGTAATTACTTCAAGTTCTAATTTGTCCTTCTACATTCAGTGTAATTCACAATATGAATTTTAAATCAGTTTTCTAATCTTACTTAAAACTTTGTGAAGTAGTTTTAAATTCAATAACTATTCTTCACAAAGTTATTCTATATTGCTTAAGCTTTGTGAAGCAATTCTAAATTCAATAGCTGTCCTTCACTGAGACTTTCTATATTTGAAACAAGCTTTGCGAGGTAGTTCTAAACTTGATAATTACTCTCACAAACTCTTTCTAATTCCGCTACAACAGAATTCTAATTTTATTTTTGAAAGTTAAATTTTCATAAAACCCAATTCACCCCCCTCTTGGGTTCTGCCATATATACGGGACCCACACTTGTGATCAACTAAGCAGCTCTGACTGCGATATTAGTGGCGCACGCCACTAATCCATGGCACCACGCCACACGTAGTGGCGCATGCCACTACTAATCTGCCAAACAAACTTTTTATATTCTTCTAGGTTTTCTAATCAGAGCAAGGCCCACACGTCACTACGTGTGGCGCTCGGGTCTTCACTTTATAAATTAATGGGTTTGGAAAATTATATGGGGATTAAGAGTAAATTGTATAAATAGGTTATTGGGTTGTAACTCTTTTCTCCTCCCTCTTTCTTTGGATGGTTTTAAGTTTAATGCTTTGATTGATCATTAATATTCATGATTGCCCTATTTTGAAAAATGCATTAAAAATCATTTCATCGTCTCAATTAAGGTTAATTATAATATTAGAACTGTGAACAAATGGACAAATGATGGAGGTCGGTTTCTAACCGGGTGATCCGGCTCGTTTACAACCCTAAAGAGAATTATGTTTAGTTAGTGCGTGTAACTATACATTTTAAGTTAACAAAAGCTAAAGTTTAGGGATCCACAAGGTCACTTTATTTGTATTATATATAAATGTGGGAATAGGGGGGAATAATGGAATTGCTTACAATAGCCTTAGATTAATTTGTAATTCCTAATATAACCATTTAGTTAGACTAGTCTTTTTTATGACGTGCGTTGCACGTTGACAATGCTCATTATATTTGCATTTTTTGTACCCTTTTAATTTTTTTATCTATATAATATTAAAGCATGAGTTTTTGTTTAGATTAAAATAAGTACAATCGATTAATTTGTATTTGAATTTGTCGTATAAGCTACTTGCAATGTTATTTTTTATGTACCTGATTCTATTTTTATATAATGAAGTGGTCTCAAAATAAAGTTCAACCCAATCCCCATACCTAATCCTTTAGTTCCTAATTTATATATGCAAATTCTTAAAATCTTGATAGGTGCTCAAAAAGAAAATCAAGTTATCACTCAATTCTCAACCTTTGCCCTCAATTCCAAAACAATATCTATATACAACTATAATGAAAAATAATAATAAATTTTTTTTAATGGTAGGTAAAAGAAAAGAAATGAGAATATGATTTAAATTAATAATGATAATCATTTTGGCTATAGTGATAGTATTAGTTATCCAGTGCATTAGAAAAAGAAATATATGAACATTGAAACCTAAAAAATGATCCAAAATAGAAGTATATAGTTTTAGTTTTTTTCAATTTCATAAACATTATTTTCTTTCAAGTCAAACATATTTAGGATATAAAAGAAAAAATATTAAGAAAATTAAAAATGCTTAATTAGGAGGCCATCTATTTATTGCAAGGGAGATATAAATCTCTTACTAAATTAAAGTGATAGTAGTTACAAATTAATTCAATAACGAAAAAGAAAATAAAAAATAACAAATTTTTATTAAGAATAAAACTCTTTTAAGAACTTAAAATATAACAAGAAATAAATTATATTAAAAAAATTACCAATTTGAATTTCAAAAGTAACCTTGGAAATGCTATAATTTAATTAAATTTGATTTTGATGGACAAAAAAAAATTAAAGCCAAATCAATAAAAGAAAATTACAAAGCAAATCATGCTAGGATCCAATATTGGTCAGATAATGAGTTTATTCAAGTATTTTGTTTCTCTATTGTTCTAAGTTGCAAATTTAAAATAAATAAATAAGTTAAATTAAGTAATAAAAAAAAGATTACATAAGAGAAATGTTATATCCTCTCCAAATAAATCCATAATTTTCCTACAACCATAAAAAAGGAGAGTATATTTTTTCTTTTATATAGTATAGATATTTATTTATTTTAAAAAATAATTTTTAGAAATTATATCCAATCAAATAATAAAATGTAAATTTTTTTTTAAACATAGACCTATTGAGTATTTGCTCCATCTAAAAGGATGGAACTCATGACCTCACCTAAGGGAGAAATGTGACATCCTACTGAGTCGAGTCATTTTTTGGAGTCGAGTTGAGTAGTCGAGTTGAGTCGAGTTGAACCAAACCCGGTTGGGGTAGAATGGGTTTATAAGTGGAGTTACTTGAGTGAGAGAAAAAGATCAAAGCATATGAGTGAGGATTTATTTGCATTAAAAGATCAAGCTTGGGTATTAAGTTGTAGCCTGTTTACAATTGAGGTACCATTTAGAACTTTTACACACAAAGTCATGGATATTTTAGAGCCTACCCGTGCATACCCATTTCACTTTCCCATTTTCATGTTTATCTTCATTTTCTTCCTTTCCTCTTCCACCTTCCTTTCAATTTTAATGGTAGTTAAGCCTTAACTTCAATTTTTCTTCTATCCAAGTAAGTAAACCTTCTTGAAGTTCATAATTGAATCATTTGGTGCTATTATTTTAGAATTCATAAGAATTCTTATTTATAGGTGAAGGGAGTTCAAAGAGTGTAGAGAAAAGAAGTTAAAGAAGAGCTCAAGCTTTTGGAGCAAAGGTTTGATATCTCTTGTTATTTTCCATTTTCTTTGCATGAGAATTGTGTGGTGTGTTGCTAGTGAGACAATATATTGCTTCATGTTGAGTGGGAGGGCTGGTAATGGTGAGAAAACAGGGGAGAACAGGGGAGGAAGTGAATAAATGAAGTGAATAGTGAGTTTATGCTGAAACAGGTTTTGCTGGAAATTTTACTAGTAACTTCATCTTGATTTTGACCCCATTTAATGATGGAATTAGGAAGTGTCATAGAAGAGTTATTTGTTCCTCTATGTGTTAGCTTTACATGGGTTTTTGAATCATCCAAATCGGAGTTGTATATTGAGAGATATGACAAAAAGAGTACAGACTATGCAGGCTGGAAAACGCGAAGCGCGCGCGCGAATCGCATGACGAGCTCGCGTTGCCTTCTCGCGCTCGCGATTTTCAAATGCGCGTGTTGACGCGTGTTTTTTATGCCCCACCTGATCCAATGATGATACGAGAAGTCTTTTAATCCAAGGATTTAAACAAAATAATAATAATAATAAATAAATAAATAAATAAAAATAAAAAATAAAAATAAAAAAGAATTGCATCATGGCTGCATCACACAGTTACTGTGCAGCTGTGTGATGCAACTGTGCAGCATAAAAATATATATATATATATATATATATATATATATATATATATATATAAAAAGAAAAGAAAAGGGAAAAACGCGTAGCTACAGTAGCTGTGCTACTGTAGCACGCGTTCCCTAATCAAATGCACTAAAGGAAAAACACGTAGCTATAGTAGCTGTGCTACTGTAGCACGCGTTCCCTAAACTCTATAAATACCACCTACACAAGGGGCTCTCTCTCTCTCTCTCTCTTCCTCTCTCTCGACACTACCACACTTCAACACTACAATCTACACTTCTACACTACTACTATACACTTCTTCACAATCTTAAATCTTAAAAAAATATATTGTGCGGTCAAATTTCTCTTCAAAAATTCACAAAGAAAACATACTTAAATCCTTGGAAACAAAGCTTCTGTGAGATCTGTTTGATCCATTCACAATCTTCAATCTGAGGATCAGGTAATTTCCTTAACATTTTTGTATCTTTTACATACTTTTATTTTATTTACATATTTTTGTGTTGTTTATATATTTTTATGGTTTTAGTAATTTAAGTTTCTTTAAATTATAGTATATTTATATTTGGCCATTTTATATACCCTTAAATCATAAAAATCACTTAAAAATAATTCTATAAAAATAATAATAATAAATATGCAGTTGTTCATCGGTGAACAGTAATTGTTCATCGATGAACAGTAAATATTCTTAATTTTTCTGGAAATACACTGTTCACACACTGTTCACGCACTATTTAGGCACTATTCACACACTGTTCACGTACTATTTAGATATTAAATAACAATTATGTATGGTTTTATTTTTATTAGTTTATGGATTTAATTTTTGATTCGACTTATATATATATATTTTTGGATCCGGTTTGTTATCCGCCTTGAACCATAAGGCAAGAGCGGGTCTTTTATTATTTGATTTATTATTTTTGATTCGGTTTGTCGCCCGCCTTGAACCATAAGGCAAGAGCGGGTATTTTATTTATTTGTTTTAATTGCTTTGGTTATTGTTTTATTTTGAATAATTGCTATGTGATAATTAGATTTGTTTGGGACGATTAAATAATTTTCCAAATAGGAACTCGGTCCGATTTATTTGGGTTGGGTTTAATTAAATAAATAATTTGGTTTTTCTAACTAAAATAAATTAGAAATCATAGGTTAATAATAGAGGCCGGTTTTTCCGGGCGTCGGCTTTCAACGGGCCGGCGTACCCAATTCCCTTACCCAGAATCACATTGTTGCGCCTGACCAGTCTTTTAAAATAATTTGGCCTTAAAACAAAATTGGGTTTAAAAAGAAGTCATTTTTATAAAAATGGTCCCATTGCCTAAACAATGGGTGACGACTCAAAATTGTTTATAAGACCGATTTATCGGCATCGCATCCAAATAAAAATATTTCATCAAAAATCACAAAAAAGATGTTTTCGGGTCCTTCGGGGGATTTTCGGCGAAAACAGATTGGCGACTTCACTGGGGATACAACCACTAGTCCCCGATTATTTTTTAATTAGATGGTTGTGATTAGGAATTAACTCTAAAAATTTATGTTTTCTAAAAAAAAAAATAATAATAAAATTGGTTAGAAAGCCGTTGGAAAATTATTTAATCGTCCGAATATGTTTAATTGCTTTCCTTTTCTTTCTAGGATTTTTGCATTCATTCGCATTTCTCTCTTCTCACCTCATTCTACCCATGCTACCCTTCGGTACTGGTGTTAAGTTTGACGGTGGATCTAGCCTAAACCATGCGATTTAGGTGCATCCATCCGAGAATTAACATTACTACCAACCGCAAGCCTAGTACCTTAAAGGTGCGTCAAAAGGAGAAGGCCCAACAAAGCCCGAATCCTGTTTGCGGAACCCAGACTTTGTTAAGCCCAATAAGACTAAAGCCAATGCATATAGCTGAAAAAAACCTTAGTTACTTCCCCTAAGGTGTACCCGATTCTATTTGCTGTTGTTATGCCACATTCATTTCCGAGAGTTTATATCGTCAATCTCAAAACCCCCTGTTGGTTGTCGAGATTAGACCAATTCCTAGGAAACAGATGTCGGAATTTATACCAACAGAATTCGTGTGTGGGAGAAATAAGGTTGGAAGGCATGCATTTCCCAACTCCCGTTCCCCTGTATGATATAAACTGTACATATGTTGTGTCATTCATGCGTCATTTAATATTTTTTGTTTCAGCCATACATTAATAACAGCCAATTTTTGGTACGGACGTTTGATCTTGATTTTGAGACGGGACCTCAAATTCGTTTTGAATAACATAATGCAATCATTTATAGTGAATTGATACCCAAAAAAAAAAAGAGAGCTATAAGGGGGGTTGAGATTCCTTTGAATTTTCACATATCCCGCATTATTTGAAAATAAGCGTGAGATTGCAAAAAAAATTGTTATTAATCAAAATAAGATCCTGCTTGGGACCATTTGTTCCAAGGCAAAAAGTAAGGACACAAAAAAAAAAAAAAAATTCGCTTGGAAATTCTTTCATTCCAAGGCAAAAATTAGGGACTTGAGAGAAAATAGCCGACTGTAAAATCCAAAAGGAATGGTCGACGACAGATAATGCCATAAATGTTTTAGTGCAAAGTAAATAATTGCTATGTTATTCATGCTGAATTTTAGGTCCAATCATAATAAAATAAGATCTTATTTCCATACTGATCATTAGCACATTAGATTTGCATTTCTCATCCATGTGCCTATATTCTTCATGCATATAAGTACAAAGACAGAAAAAAGGCAAAGCACCATTCACATCGTCTTCTCAAACAAAAGAAGTGGATGCCTTACAACAATCCAAAGAGAGTTTGCAGATCACAGTTTTTGACATGGGACAACAACTGCACACGATCCAGGCAAACTAAGCATGTATGGAACGGAAGTGGATGAAATATTTCAAAAAAAAAAAAACAAAAAAAAAAAAATTTTTTTTACTTTGTCACCTTCCTAGGGATTTTCTGTCCTTTGTTTTTAATTTTGTGTGTTTTATGCATGTGCATTTTGTATTTTATGTGTGTATCCTCCCACGATGAAGACATTGTGTCTTTCAAGTGTGGAAAAGCCTTATATTTTCATTTCATTTCACTTATAAAAAAAAAAATTTGACAAAAAAAGAAAAAAGTGTGTGACAAAAAAAAAAGTCAACTTCTTTGCCTAGTCTCTACATGTTGATTGGTTTGTATTTTGCTTGTTGAAATAGAAGTCTTGAATAATATACCATGACCAAGAGATTTAAATGCTTTTATGAACTTAGGTATTAAAGTATGACATAAAATTTTTCTTTGGTAAATATTAATCTTCTAGACATTATCTTTGACCTTAGAGAAGCATGAATCCTAACTTAAATGAAGAATAGGAAGGAAAGGGAAACTAAAGCCATAATACCTGTGTGTTTCAAATCAATAAAGGATGAGGGTATTTTAAAAATAAAAAAAAAACAAAAAATGATAGAGGGAATAACGGAAATCCGTTTTAAAACAAAGTGGTATGGAGCATAAAATGCAACCGCTTACTATTTACATTCCCACATCTCTCTATATAAAAAAAAAAAAGAAGAAAGAAAATGTGGTACGGAGCATAAAATGCAACCACTTCGTAAGAAAGAAATAGGTTACCTAAAAATACCTTGAGATGAGAAACAAAACATGTGTGCTGAAATTGTCCTAAATACTTCCTATTGTGCATTTTAAGGTAGGAGGATTGCTTATCTCATATTTTGAATGACTAGATTTTGTATAGCTATATTGATGATTTTAAATGTCACACTACTTAGTTCATAAAAGACATCAAATCTCTTATCTTTGGTAGATTACTTAAGAAGTCTAAATCAACAAGCAAAAATAAAAATGATCAACATGAAAAGAAAGATGAATGTTTTTGCTCAGGGACAAGCAAAGAGCCAAGTGTGGGAGAATTGATAGCCTCGCAAAGCAGGCAAATTTTGTTATGTTACTTTCATATAATTTGCATGACTGCATGTTGTTTTTATACTTTTTACGATTATAGGAATAAAATTTAAAAAAAAATAAAAAATAAGAAATGTTTTTATACATAAGAGAGTTGCATGTTTCATCTCTTTTTGAATGTTGCAGATAATAAAATAGTCACCCCATTCTTTTTATTCCCATATGTAAGCTTCTGTCTTTAAATAATAATTCATTTTTATGAGCTTTTCATTTATTAACCCAAGGGCAGGAGGCCCAAATAACAACGGCTTCGTTCCTTCGTCTAAATACATGGTGTTTCGATTTTGCCAACGGTCAGCCAAATTGGTCAACAGATACGGTGTTATCAGACCACTCTCAAAGTTATGGGTTCTGGGCACACGCTGTATCACCCCATATTGACGGCTGATCCTGTCGGGAAAATAGACCATGGAACGGTCTAAACTGGCATACAACACATAATTGAGGTTCATACTTCCGGTCGTGACCAGTCTAATCCTCCACCAAGGACAAGTCCATCGAATTGTAGGGTTACCTCCAAAATCGAAGCGTCTCCGAGACCGAGATTGAAAGTTAGCAGGGCCATAGATTGGAATCAAACGAGTTGGGACTGGAAGAATCAGGCTTAACTTGTCTAGAGCCCAGGCTTGCAGTAATATCGGACAACCGCGATGGTGAACATTAAAGTTGATAATGTGAAGGGCAATATCCCTGACCTAGCACATTGTTTCCCCTATGATCATCATGAAGACAGTACGATGATACATTTGCATATCATGAACAACTGTCAGAAGACGGAAATCTCCAATCCCAGGTTGACGGTTCTTCATGATATACACATTCAACAGCAAGAAACAACAAGCTCGAATCCAAGAGGGATCTAGATCCATGGCCACTAGAAAAGGCTCTAAAGGAAGACCTTGATCCGTGTTTATGCCGTCAGAAAGAAAAACTGGACACAGGGCCGCAATCTCGGCTAAATCATACCTAGGGCCTGGGGCAAAGCCGGAGTTTCAGCTTGTTCAGGATGATGATCCATCATGACACACATCTCCTCATAAGTCGGAGTTGCTTCAGAGTCTTCAAACCGAAAAACCATGGTGTTAGGATTGAAGTGCGCAACGAGCCAAGACAAGAAGCCATGGTTGGGTTTTAGGTCTTTGAAATACTTCAGCCAGGCGAGTTGGTTCATGGGAGGAATCTGCCATAGGTCGTCAGGAATGGACTGGACAAAGGCCGAAACTTGGTTTCTGAAAGCCATGGAAGAAAAGTTGTTTCAAATGCTATGGAATAAAGAGAATGAAGAACGGAACTCCTTGTTATAGGAGGAAAAAGGCCCCACGGGGTTGAAATGATGCTCATCACCAATTGGCTGCCATCTGCTTTCGGTGGTGATAGGGTGTGAATGGGCCCCACTGGATTGAAAATTAGCGGTGGAAACATCCGGAGATGCGGCACATGGAAAAATGGCATCCGGATAAAGCGATAACTCTCATTTTGTGTCAATTCTAGCTTTCATTTTATTTTCTTTTGCCAATTTTGGAATAAAGTAATTGGGCCTTTATGCCCGCTTTAACAAAGTGGACCATTCTTGCAAATGAGTGGGGCACCTCTTTTTGTCTCTATGGTTTTGTTTTCTTTGTGCAGGAATAAAGCAAATTTAAAATAAAATAAAATAAAAATAAAAACAAAAATAAAATCAAAAATCAAAAAAAAAAAAATCAAAGCCCTTAGGCAATTTGGAGTCAATGTGCGGCTCGTCACACAGGGGGCAAAATCATCAACTCTATCAAATTGCCCTCAGGTAAGTACTCTTTCAAACCCCGCATCAGGAAGGGCATAACTGAGAATTTGCTAAAATTTCAAAAAAAATAATAAAGTTTTCAAGGTTTGCCCAAAAGGTAATATTTTTTGTCTCAGGACAGAATTCCACACTGGGGGCAAAAATATAATCTTTTGCCCTGATGCAAAAATTCCAAAATTTCAAATATTCATGATTATTAATGCATGGGGCATGTGATGCTCCAACATCTAACAAAGGCGAGATCTGTTTGTACACAGAAATTGCTCTTTTCTTTTGAAAAATTTTTCAGACCAACCGGTGATGGTTTCTCGAAGCCGTTAGGTCCCACCGAACAGTGATGATGTATTGCGAAGCTGTTTGGGTTTTCTCCTCCCGATCAATGATGATGTATTGTGAAGTTGATCGGGTCAATCCCTTTCCTGATTAGTGATGATGAATTGCAAAGCTAATCAGAACAATTTCAACCTCCGAACAGTGATGATGTATTGCGAAGCTGTTTGGGTTTTCTCCTCCCGGTCAATGATGATGTATTGCGAAGTTGATCGAGTCAATCCCTTTCCTGATTAGTGATGTTGTGTTGCGAAGCTAATCAGAACAATTTCAACCTCCGAACAATGATGATGTATTGCGAAGCTGTTTGGATTTTCTCATCCCGATCAATGATGATGTATTGCGAAGTTGATCGAGTTAATCCCTTTCCTGATTAGTGATGTTGTGTTGCGAAGCTAATCAGAACAATTTCAACCTCCGAACAGTGATGATGTATTGCGAAGCTGTTTGGGTTTTCTCCTCCCGGTCAATGATGATGTATTGCGAAGTTGATCGAGTCAATCCCTTTCCTGATTAGTGATGATGTATTGCGAAGCTGATCAGGACAATCTCAATGACCAACCAGTGATGGTCTCTCAAAGCCGTTAGGTCCCACCAAGCAGTGATGATGTATTGCGAAGCTGGGTCCCTTTCTTGATCAGTGATGGTGTATTGCGAAGCTGATCAAGACATTCTCCATACTAAAAACTCCGAAGCCGATTAAACTGAGCTGAGGAGAAATTGCTCTTCTCGACAGAACCCTTGAACGTGGCCAGATGACTGCCAATGCTTAGAACGCTAAAGTAGTCTGACTGGAGCCTTCAGGTCTTTTCAACAACAAAATCCTCCCTAGCTGATCAAACTGAGCTGAGGAGGTGGACAACAAAGCCGATCAAACCGTGCTTTGGATTCTTTTCAAAATCCCCTGAAGCCGACTACACCAAGCTAAAGAGGTGAACAACAAAGCCGACTATGCCGTGCTTTGGTCTGTTTTCAAACTCTCTGAAGTCGACTACGCCGAGCTGAGGAAGTAAACAACCCAGCCGACTATGCTGTGCTTTGGTCTCTTTTCAAACTCTTTGAAGCCGACTACGCCGAGCGGAGGAAGTAAACAACCAAGCCGACTACACCGTGCTTTGGTCTCTTTTCAAACTCTCTGAAGCCGACTACGCCGAGTTGAGTCAATTCAACAGAACCTTGAAACTGGAGCCTTCAGGCCGATCAAACCGAGCCTCAGAGGTGTCTTCAAAGCCAATCAAACCGAGCTTTGGAGAGATCACAAATTCGACAGAATCCTCTAAAGCCAATCAAACTGAGCTGAGGAGGTGTCTTCAAAACCAATCAAACCAAGTTTTGGAGTCATTCATAGATTCAACGGGAGCCGACAAAGCCGATCAAACCGAGCTGAGGAGGTGACCAGATTTTCAAATTCAAATTCTTCGAGCCAATCAGACCGCGCTTCGGAGGTGACTTCAAAGCCGATCAGACCAAGCTTTGGAGTTGATCACAGATCCGACGGGAGCCGACAAAGCCGATCAGACTGAGCTTTGGACGTGACCAGATGATCAAATCAATTTTAATCAAAATCTGACTGGAGCCAATCAGACCGAGCTTCAGAGGTGTCTTCAAAACCAATCAGACCGAGTTTTGAAGATGATTACCAGATTGAAGGCGCGTCAGTGGACCACTTTAACATTAATTGTTTATACAATTAATGATAAAGTGTGGGGGCAAACTGTTGACGCGTGTTTTTTATGCCCCGCCTGATCCAATGATGATACGAGAAGTCTTTTAATCCAAGGATTTAAACAAAATAATAATAATAAATAAATAAATAAATAAATAAATAAATAAAAATAAAAAATAAAAATAAAAAAGAATTGCATCATGGCTGCATCACACAGTTACTGTGCAGCTGTGTGATGCAGCTGTGCAGCATAAAAATATATATATATATATATATATATATATATATATATAAAGAAAAGAAAAGGGAAAAACGCGTAGCTACAATAGCTGTGCTACTGTAGCACGCGTTCCCTAATCAAATGCACTAAAGGAAAAACACGTAGCTACAGTAGCTGTGCTACTGTAGCACGCGTTCCCTAAACTCTATAAATACCACCTACACAAGGGGCTCTCTCTCACTCTCTCTCTCTTCCTCTCTCTCGACACTACCACACTTCAACACTACAATCTACACTTCTACACTACTACTATACACTTCTTCACAATCTTAAATCTTAAAAAAATATATTGTGCGGTCAAATTTCTCTTCAAAAATTCACAAAGAAAACATACTTAAATCCTTGGAAACAAAGCTTCTGTGAGATCTGTTTGATCCATTCACAATCTTCAATCTGAGGATCAGGTAATTTCCTTAACATTTTTGTATCTTTTACATACTTTTATTTTATTTACATATTTTTGTGTTGTTTATATATTTTTATGGTTTTAGTAATTTAAGTTTCTTTAAATTATAGTATATTTATATTTGGCCATTTTATATACCCTTAAATCATAAAAATCACTTAAAAATAATTCTATAAAAATAATAATAATAAATATGCAGTTGTTCATCGGTGAACAGTAATTGTTCATCGATGAACAGTAAATGTTCTTAATTTTCTGGAAATACACTGTTCACACACTGTTCACGCACTATTTAGGCACTATTCACACACTGTTCACGTACTATTTAAGCACTGTTCATACGAAAAAAAAAATCACACATATAAATAAAATTTGATTTTTTTAATAAATCTGAAAATGGTCAATTATGAATAGATTATAGTTTAATTAAGCTTAAAATATTAAAATGTGATTATATATATTTATTTGTATGAATTTTATTATTTTTGGTTGAATGCAAAAATGAAATTAAACTAAAAAATAAAAAAAATTAAAATGTGATTTAGATATTAAATAACAATTATGTATGGTTTTATTTTTATTAGTTTATTGATTTAATTTTTGATTCGACTTATATATATATATTTTTGGATCCGGTTTGTTACCCGCCTTGAACCATAAGGCAAGAGCGGGTCTTTTATTATTTGATTTATTATTTTTGATTCGGTTTGTCGCCCGCCTTGAACCATAAGGCAAGAGCGGGTCTTTTATTTATTTGTTTTAATTGCTTTGGTTGTTGTTTTATTTTGAATAATTGCTATGTGATAATTAGATTTGTTTGGGACGATTAAACAATTTTTCAAATAGGAACTCGGTCCGATTTATTTGGATTGGGTTTAATTAAATAAATAATTTGGCTTTTCTAACTAAAATAAATTAGAAATCATAGGTTAATAATAGAGGCCGGTTTTTCCGGGCGTCGGCTTTCAACGGGCCGGCGTACCCAATTCCCTTACCCAGAATCACATTGTTGCGCCTGACCAGTCTTTTAAAATAATTTGGCCTTAAAACAAAATTGGGTTTAAAAAGAAGTCATTTTTATAAAAATGGTCCCATTGCCTAAACAATGGGTGGCGACTCAAAATTGTTTATAAGACCGATTTATCGGCATCGCATCCAAATAAAAATATTTCATCAAAAATCACAAAAAAGATGATTTCGGGTCCTTCGGGGGGATTTTCGGCGAAAACAGCGCGCTCGCGACTTTCACCTAAAACTCTCTGACTCTTATTTGGCACATCTCGCGCTCGCGACTTTCAAGTACGCGCTCGCGACTTGTGCTCGCAAACTCTCTGACTCTCATTTGGCACATCTCGCGCTCGCGACTTTGAAGCACGCGCTCGCGTACTTGGCCCCTGGCCTGTAACCGCTCGGGACCTTCATCGCGCGCTCGCGAATTTGGCCTGGGAACTCACTGTCTCTCATTTGGCACTTCTCGCGCTCGCGACTTTCAAGTACGCGCTCGCGACTTGTGCCCGATAACTCACTGTCTCTCATCTGGTGCTTTACGCGCTCGCGACCTTGCAAGGCGCGCTCGCGACTTGTGTTTTCATGCACTTTTGGACTTCTTTTTCAATGCAATTGTATTCCTTTGCTTCACTTATATGCCTCCAATCATTTTAATACCAAAATACAACATTAGAACATGTATCAAAACAACATTCAAGCATGCAAATGATGTGAAATCAAATAAACATTATGAATTATGAAGTTATGAACTATTAATATGATGTTTTGTTATATTATTTACAATACCAACATTATGCTCCATTGAGGTTAGGTAGAAACCATGTAGATAAGGCTATGTCGCGACATAGGATAGCAGATCTGCACCTCATACAGTTTGATACTCCGGCTACAGGCCGTTGAGTGGATATGATTATATATGGGCCATAGCAGCCAAGCATAAAGTATTCATCCAGTTTCATACAGTTTTTCTTATCACTTCGGTTTCACTATAACCTTATGAAGCCATACAGATATCTTGACATAACATTTCATGAATTATACAGTATTATAAACAGTACAAAAGATAATCAAGGTATCATGAAAGTATCATGATGTGTGTGCTTATATGTGCCATATGTGTTTACATGGTTCTTTCTATACATGTATGTGTTTAATTGTTTCCTTATATGTTGAGATATCCACTGAGCTTTATTTGCTCAGCGAGTTACCTGTTTAACTCGCAGGTTTTGAGATTGGACCGTAGAGAGTCAGCTTACAACTGCTGCAGTTCATCTGTAGAAGACTCAGTCTTCAGGGTAGCTACTCATTTGGATGTGTATCTTTTGTCTATCCTTTTTATGGCATGTATAGGGCACTCAGTTGGGCCCATTTCATTTTGACACTAGTATCATGTTTTGTAAATATAAATTACATTATTTTTGTATACAACATCAGCATGATATTATATTCAACATACATTATGATTTCAGCATGTTAGGCCATACAGTCAACCAGTTTGTAGCGTCTCGATCCGGTTCATTCGGGTTTACGGGTGGACCGGGAAGGGGTGTTACAAATTTTGGTGAAACCATGTAGATAAGGCTATGTCGCGACATAGGATAGCAGATCTGCACCTCATACAGTTTGATACTCCGGCTACAGGCCGTTGAGTGGATATGATTATATATGGGCCATAGCATCCAAGCATACAGTATTCATCCAGTTTCATACAGTTTTTCTTATCACTTCGGTTTCACTATAACCTTATGGAGCCATACAGATATCTTGACATAACATTTCATGAATTATACAGTATTATAAACAGTACAAAAGATAATCAAGGTATCATGAAAGTATCATGATGTGTGTGCTTATATGTGCCATATGTGTTTACATGGTTCTTTCTATACATGTATGTGTTTAATTGTTTCCTTATATGTTGAGATATCCACTGAGCTTTATTTGCTCAGCGAGTTACCTGTTTAACTTGCAGGTTTTGAGATTGGACCGTAGAGAGTCAGCTTACAACTGCTGCAGTTCATCTGTAGAAGACTCAGTCTTCAGGGTAGCTACTCATTTGGATGTGTATTTTTTGTCTATCCTTTTTATGGCATGTACAGGGCACTCAGTTGGGCCCATTTCATTTTGACACTAGTATCATGTTTTGTAAATATAAATTACATTATTTTTGTATACAACATCAGCATGATATTATATTCAATATACATTATGATTTCAGCATGTCAGGCCATACAGTCAACCAGTTTGTAGCGTCTCGGTCCGGTTCATTCGGGTTTACGGGTGGACCGGGAAGGGGTGTTACAAATTTTGGTATCAGAGCCCTAGGTTTAGTTTCCCCGGGCTTGCATGAATAAGTCAGTATAGTGTACATGCCATGACTACCCTGATGAACTAAGCAGTTGTTGTTCTTTTAGGAGGATGTCACAAGAAGGTGAGAGCGAGTCACACGCCTCCAGAGCAGTGGAGGGTGAGGCTCCAGTAGCACCAGGTCAAGAGGTGTTGTTAAAGCAACTTGCAGATACTTTTCGACAGATTGCAGGGGTGATACCTCAAGCACCAATAGTAGTAGAAAGAGAAAGAAAGCCCCCACTAGAGAAGCTTCGGAAATATGGGGCGAAAGAATTCAGTGCTAACAAGGATGATAGTCCAGAAAGAGTTTGGTTAGATGGGACATCGAGAGTTCTGGAACAATTACAATGTACACCAGAGGATAAGTTGGTTTGTGCCACATCATTGCTCATAGATGAGGCATATACCTGGTGGACTACTGTTCAGCAGCGGGTATCAGCAGAGCAGCATACATGGCAATTCTTCTTGGATGAATTCAAGAAAAAGTTCATCACAGAGGCTTACCTAGATGCGAGAAGGAAAGAATTCTTATACCTGAGGCAGAACAGAATGTCAGTTGCCGAATATGAAAGAGAATTCACCAGGCTCAGCAGGTATGGTAAGGGGATAGTGACTACAGAGGCCGAAAGGTGTAAAAAGTTTCAGGAAGGCCTGAACGATGAGATTCAGTTGGGAGTTGTAGCTTCCAGATTCAGAGAGTTCTCAGCTTTGGTAGAGGCAGCTCAGGAGATAGAGCGCATTCAAGCCAGTCAGCGTACCAGACGCCAGCGGTCTCAGCAGAGGAGAGACCAAACTCATAGTGCACCCAGTGTATATCAGTCAGAAAGCAAGAGATTCAGAGGTGCTAGTAGTTCAGCTAATGCTAGACCTTCCTTTAGCCAAGGCTCAGTTAGGGGTGCTAACGCGCCAGCGGTATCAGTTGTGGCTAGTTCTGCCGGTGGTAGTCGAGGTTCAGGCAGAGGAATTGGTAGAGGCATCGGTAGAGGTGCAGAGTCAGCCGGTTATACTTTTCCACCTTGTGAGCATTGTGGTAGACGACATGGTGGAGATTGTTGGTTGGCGACTGGTAAATGTTGGATATGCGGAGCATCAGACCATCAGAAGAAGGATTGTCCGAAGAGGGCAAAAGTTCCTACACAGTTCATAGCAGGCAGAGGTAGAGGTGAGAGCTCCGGAGGGCAAAGACAGCAGTCAGAGACTGTGGACAGACCTGATAAAAGAGGTCCAGCCAGGGTCTATGCTATGCGAACCAGGGAAGATAAGGAAGCTCCAGATGTAATAGTTGGTGAGTTTTCCTTATGTGATCATACAGTTTATGCTTTAATTGATCCTGGCTCATCTCATTCATACATTAGTGTACCTAAACCTTGGGTTAAAGGGTTAGAAGTTGCATATGTGAGTCAGGGTATGTTGGTTACTAATCCATTAGGAGATGTAGTAAAAACTCATACAGTGGTCGAAGGATGTCCAATTGTTATTCATGGAAAAGAGTTTCCAGGAGATCTGATGGAGTTGCCATTTAGAGAATTTGATGTTATTCTGGGTATGGATTGGCTATCCAGACATCAGGCTATAGTTGATTGTGCAAAGAAAAGGGTGACATTATATACAACAGCAGGGGAAGAGATTACAGTAGTCGGGAAGCAGCGAGATTTTCTGGGTAATGTGATATCAGCCATGGCAGCAAAGAGATTAATTCAGAAGGGTTGTGAAGCATACTTGGTATGTGCATTACAAGCAGAGAAAGAACAGTCAGAAGTGCAAGATATACCAACAGTGTGTGATTATCCAGATGTATTTCCAGAAGAGTTACCAGGGTTACCACCAAGGAGGGAAGTGGAGTTTACTATAGATGTCTATCCTGGAGCAGCACCAGTATCAATTGCCCCTTACAGAATGGCACCAGCCGAGCTAAAAGAGTTAAAGATTCAGCTACAGGAGTTATTGGATAAAGGCTTTATCAGACCCAGTGTATCACCTTGGGGAGCACCGGTATTATTTGTAAAGAAGAAAGATGGATCATTCAGATTGTGCATTGACTACAGACAACTGAACAAACTGACAATCAAGAATAAGTATCCATTGCCTCGAATCGATGATTTGTTTGATCAGTTAAAAGGTGCAGGTATGTTTTCTAAGATCGACCTTAGGTCGGGATACCATCAGTTGCGGATAAAGGAAGAAGATATCGCTAAGACTGCATTCAGGACCCGATATGGTCACTATGAATTTTTAGTCATGCCATTCGGTCTCACAAATGCACCAGCGGTTTTCATGGATCTCATGAACCGCGTGTTTCATTCATATCTGGATCAGTTTGTGGTGGTGTTTATAGATGACATTTTGGTCTACTCCAGAGACAGGGTTGAACATGATAAACATTTGCGGATTGTACTTCAGACACTGAGGGATAAACAGCTGTATGCCAAGCTCAGTAAGTGTGAGTTTTGGCTGGAAGAAGTTTCTTTCTTAGGACATGTGGTGTCATCGGAGGGTATCAGAGTGGATCCTCATAAGATTGAAGCTATTGTTGATTGGAGACCACCTAGAAACGTCACAGAAGTTCGAAGTTTTCTGGGTTTAGCCGGTTATTACAGAAGGTTCGTAAAGGGATTCTCCATCATTGCATCACCTTTAACAAGATTATTGAAGAAAGCAGTTGTATTCCAATGAGATGATAGATGTCAGCAGAGTTTTGACACTTTGAAGAAAAAGTTGACTAAGCACCAGTGTTGACTCAGCCAGTGTCAGGTAAAGACTTTGAGATTTACAGTGATGCCTCTCATACTGGGTTAGGATGTGTACTCATGCAAGACAGGAAAGTGGTAGCTTATGTCTCCAGACAGTTGAAGCCACATGAATTGAATTATCCAACCCATGATTTAGAACTGGCAGCCATTGTTCTAGCATTCAAAGTATGGCAGTATTATCTGTTTGGTGAAAAGTGTCACATTTACACAGATCATCAAAGTTTAAAGTATTTACCGACACAGAAAGATTTGAATTCAAGACAACGGAAGTGGATACAGATTCTGGCTAATTATGATTATGTCATTAATTACCATCCGGGCAAAGCTAACGTGGTAGCTGATGCCCTTAGCCGGAAATCATTGTTTGCTTTGAGAGCAATGAGAATCAGCATGGAGTTGCAACAGCAGGGAGTTATTCTAGCACAGATGCAAGTACAGCCATCTTGGGTTCAGGAAGTTGCAGAGGCACAGAAGAAAGATGCACAAACAGCACTATGGGTGAAACAAGTACAGGAAGATCATGGTGGGAAATTCAGATTGGATAACAGTGGAGTTTTATTTTATGAAGACAGAGTTGTTGTACCACAGATAGGGGAGCTTAGACAAAAGATTCTGCATGAAGCTCATAACAGTCCATATACAATGCATCCAGGTAGTACCAAGATGTATCAAGATTTGAAGAAAGGTTATTGGTGGCCGGGCATGAAGAAAGATATCGGAAATGTTGTAATAAGATGTTTAACATGTCAACAAGTAAAAGCAGAACATCAACTGCCAGCTGGGTTACTTCATCCAATAACAGTGCCAACATGGAAGTGGGATCAGATCACGATGGATTTTGTTACTGGATTACCTCAGACGCAGCGGAAGCATGATGCAGTATGGGTGATCGTGGACAGATTAACTAAGTCCGCACACTTTCTACCAGTTCGGATGGACTATTCTCTGGACAAGTTAGCAGACATGTATGTTAGCGAAATAGTTCGACTACATGGAGTTCCATCATCCATTATATCTGATCGTGATCCAAGGTTTACATCGAAATTTTGGAGTAAACTGCAGGAAGCATTAGGAACGAAATTGCATTTCAGCACTGCATTTCATCCTCAAACAGATGGCCAATCAGAGAGAGTAATTCAGATCCTGGAAGACATGATGAGATCATGTGTTAAAGAATTTGAAGGCAGTTGGGACAGATATGTACCTCTCATGGAGTTTGCCTACAACAACAGCTACCAATCAAGCATTAAGATGGCACCATATGAAGCATTGTATGGTAGACCATGTAGGACACCTGTGTGTTGGACAGAACTGAGTGAGAAGAAGATTTTGGGTCCAGATTTGGTTAGAGAAACAGAAGAGAAAGTGGAAATCATTAGAAAACGGCTGAAAGAAGCAAGTGATCGACAGAAGTCTTATGTTGATTTAAAGAGAAAGGATATTGAGTACTCGGTGGGTGATAAGGTATTTCTGAAAGTTTCACCATGGAAAAAGATCCTAAGGTTTGGACGAAAGGGTAAGCTTAGCCCTAGGTTCATTGGTCCATACGAGATTGTTGAACGTGTAGGACCATTAGCCTATCGCCTAGCGTTACCTTCGACCTTAGATCGAATTCATAATGTCTTTCACGTATCCATGTTAAGGAGATACAGATCAGACCCATCACATGTGTTATCAGCAGAAGAGATTGAAATTCAGCCGGATCTCACCTATGAAGAAGAACCAGTTCAGATCTTAGCCAGAGAAACTAAAGAATTGCGGAACAAGAAAATAGCATTGGTAAAAGTTCTTTGCAGGAATCATAAGACAGAAGAAGCAACTTAGGAATCTGAAGACACCATGCGACAACAGTATCCGCAGTTGTTCACAACAGGTAAACTTTGGGACGAAGTTTTTATTTAGGAGGGGAGAATTGTGACATCCTACTGAGTCGAGTCATTTTTTGGAGTCGAGTTGAGTAGTCGAGTTGAGTCGAGTTGAACCAAACCCGGTTGGGGTAGAATGGGTTTATAAGTGGAGTTACTTGAGTGAGAGAAAAAGATCAAAGCATATGAGTGAGGATTTATTTGCATTAAAAGATCAAGCTTGGGTATTAAGTTGTAGCCTGTTTACAATTGAGGTACCATTTAGAACTTTTACACACAAAGTCATGGATATTTTAGAGCCTACCCGTGCATACCCATTTCACTTTCCCATTTTCATGTTTATCTTCATTTTCTTCCTTTCCTCTTCCACCTTCCTTTCAATTTTAATGGTAGTTAAGCCTTAACTTCAATTTTTCTTCTATCCAAGTAAGTAAACCTTCTTGAAGTTCATAATTGAATCATTTGGTGCTATTATTTTAGAATTCATAAGAATTCTTATTTATAGGTGAAGGGAGTTCAAAGAGTGTAGAGAAAAGAAGTTAAAGAAGAGCTCAAGCTTTTGGAGCAAAGGTTTGATATCTCTTGTTATTTTCCATTTTCTTTGCATGAGAATTGTGTGGTGTGTTGCTAGTGAGACAATATATTGCTTCATGTTGAGTGGGAGGACTGGTAATGGTGAGAAAACAGGGGAGAACAGGGGAGGAAGTGAATAAATGAAGTGAATAGTGAGTTTATGCTGAAACAGGTTTTGCTGGAAATTTTACCAGTAACTTCATCTTGATTTTGACCCCATTTAATGATGGAATTAGGAAGTGTCATAGAAGAGTTATTTGTTCCTCTATGTGTTAGCTTTACATGGGTTTTTTAATCATCCAAATCGGAGTTGTATATTGAGAGATATGACCAAAAGAGTACAGACTGTGTAGGCTGGAAAACGCGAAAGCACGCGCGCGAATCGCATGACGAGCTCGCGTTGCCTTCTCGAGCTCGCGATTTTCAAATGCGCGCTCGCGACTTTCACCTAAAACTCTCTGACTCTTATTTGGCACATCTCGCGCTCGCGACTTTCAAGTACACGCTCGCGACTTGTGCTCGCAAACTCTCTGACTCTCATTTGGCACATCTCGCGCTCGCGACTTTGAAGCATGCGCTCGCGTACTTGGCCCTTGGCCTGTAAGCGCTCGGGACCTTCATCGCGCGCTCGCGAATTTGGCCTGGGAACTCACTGTCTCTCATTTGGCACTTCTCGCGCTCGCGACTTTCAAGTACGCGCTCGCGACTTGTGCCCGATAACTCACTGTCTCTCATCTGGTGCTTTGCGCGCTCGCGACCTTGCAAGGCGCGCTCGCGACTTGTGTTTTCATGCACTTTTGGACTTCTTTTTCAATGCAATTGTATTCCTTTGCTTCACTTATATGCCTCCAATCATTTTAATACCAAAATACAACATTAGAACATGTATCAAAACAACATTCAAGCATGCAAATGATGTGAAATCAAATAAACATTATGAATTATGAAGTTATGAACTATTAATATGATGTTTTGTTATATTATTTACAATACCAACATTATGCTCCATTGAGGTTAGGTAGAAACCATGTAGATAAGGCTATGTCGCGACATAGGATAGCAGATCTGCACCTCATACAGTTTGATACTCCGGCTACAGGCCGTTGAGTGGATATGATTATATATGGGCCATAGCAGCCAAGCATAAAGTATTCATCCAGTTTCATACAGTTTTTCTTATCACTTCGGTTTCACTATAACCTTATGGAGCCATACAGATATCTTGACATAACATTTCATGAATTATACAGTATTATAAACAGTACAAAAGATAATCAAGGTATCATGAAAGTATCATGATGTGTGTGCTTATATGTGCCATATGTGTTTACATGGTTCTTTCTATACATGTATGTGTTTAATTGTTTCCTTATATGTTGAGATATCCACTGAGCTTTATTTGCTCAGCGAGTTACCTGTTTAACTCGCAGGTTTTGAGATTGGACCGTAGAGAGTCAGCTTACAACTGCTGCAGTTCATCTGTAGAAGACTCAATCTTCAGGGTAGCTACTCATTTGGATGTGTATCTTTTGTCTATCCTTTTTATGGCATGTACAGGGCACTCAGTTGGGCCCATTTCATTTTGACACTAGTGTCATGTTTTGTAAATATAAATTACATTATTTTTGTATACAACATCAGCATGATATTATATTCAATATACATTATGATTTCAGCATGTCAGGCCATACAGTCAACCAGTTTGTAGCGTCTCGGTCCGGTTCATTCGGGTTTACGGGTGGGCCGGGAAGGGGTGTTACAAGAAAAGTGTCGAACCACTCATCCAAACACTCATTAGTATAAAATATAATTTTTGAATTAGCTATAACTAAAGCTATTTTAGGATATTCTAAATTTAATTAAGGGCGATATCGGAAATCTTATTATTTTCTCCTATTTCCACATTTATATATAGTATAAATATAGAAGTATAGAACAGAAGTATAGATTTGTTATGCATTTTAATTAAAGAAACCATTATCCTTTTAGTTGTATTTGTTTATTTTTATTGTTTTTTAATTGGAGAAAATAGATTTCATTTATCCTTTTAAATATCCTTTTAGTTAGATGTTTTTAGGCGTAATGACAAAAAAAAAAAAAAAAAAAAAAAAAAAAAACTGAACTTTGACCTATTTATCAATTTTAGCCAATTTTTAAAATTTTATCAATCAATACCGAGTACTTAATTTTTTATATAAATTCTAGCCTCCGTTTGTGATCCGTCAGTTTCATGCTAATGTGGCAGTTATCTCTCACAAGTGGGCCCTAAAACATCCAATATCAGCGCCAAACCATATATCTATATATATTAAAAAAAAACGCCTGAACTTTAAATTTTTTATCAAATCTAGCCAATTCTTTTAATTTTACCAACCAATACCGCGTACTAATTAATCTCTATAAAATGATTTTGTTATATTGATATTTATTCAATTAAATAATTTATTAATTAACTACATATATTAAGTGTATAATGGGATTAATCAATTAGAATTCAATTTTACTGAAGAGTCTTTTAAAAATATTATTTTTAATATACTAATTGATAACATTTTTAAGTAATTTTAAAATAACATTTTTAAAAAAGACTATGTAGTAAAATTGAAATCTAATTTATTAATCACATTAGACATATACATTGTTAATTAATAAACTATTTAATTGAATAAATATCAATGCAACCAAATCATTTGATAGAGATTAATTAATACGGGGTATTGATTGATAAGATTAAAAGAACTAGTAAGATTTGATAAAAACTTTAAAGTTCAGGCTTTTTTTTTAATATACGTGGATATATGATTTGACACTTACATTGGATGTTGTAGGGCTCACTTGTGAGAGATAATTGCCACATCAGAATGAAATTGACGGAAGACAATTGAATGCTAGAATTGATACAGAAAATTAAGTACGTGTTAATAAAATTAAAAGAACTGGCTAGAATTGATAAAAAGGTCAAAGTTCAGGCTTTTTTTGTCATTAAGCCATTTTTTATGCATTTTAATTGAAAAAAAAATCATATATGCATTTTCTCTATTTGATATTGCATTATTATTGTCGAATAGGTTTAATAATTAATAGATTTTGATGTTCTTAATTATAGGTTCTCATGCGATGTTGCTTTCTAGAAGATAAATCAAAAACTTAAATTCAAGTATTGAAAATGTGGGTAAACACTTTACTATTAGACTCTATTAGTTAAATGCAATGAAATTAAAATAAAATTTTTTAAATATATTCTTTCTCTTTGATTTTTTTGGAGACGATGGTGCACACTAATTTGACTAGTTACACATTATTGTATTTGACTAATATTATATGATTTTTTCCTTTTTAATATAATGAAATATTGTTAAAAAAAATGCTATAAAAGTTTGAATTAATGAAAATGGCTATTTGGACATATTTGCTATCATTTTCATTTTCAGTTTTTCTACATTAAAGATGCAATGATGAAAAAGATTCAAGAGCTCTCTTTTTATTTAATATTTTATTAATTTTATTTGGAAATTATCGATTTTATTTAAGTTTTATAATTTAAATGGATGTATTTTTTTTAAAATAATTTGAAAAGTAGATATAAAGATAATTAGATCTTTAAAGTTTAATTTTTATAAAAAAATTTTTAAATAAATAAATAGGACTTTGAAATTTTTGAATTTAATATATATATATATATATATATAAACCTTAGAGATGATCTTCCATTATCAATATTATTATTTGTACATTGATTTTTAAATAACATTTTAATTTTTATTTATGTCATTTTGAAGCTTTTTTTAGTAAAGAAAAATTTTTGAAACAATTGGAATAAAAGTAATTGCATGATAAATATAAAATTAGATATTGCAAAATTTTAATTACCTTTAATGATTTTGCCAATTTTATATTTATTGTGTTTCTTTACACTTTGAGTTAGTTTAAAAAAAATATAAAATTAAAAATTAAAAATAGATTTAAAAACGAGTTATCTAAACACATCCAAGGATTTAAAAACATATAAAATAGCAATTTATGAATGAATTTATTAATTAATTAGCATTGTTAACATAAAGCAGACATATAAAAACGGATATAGAGACAGAACAACGACGGATTTAGCAAAAAAAAAAAAAACGTAGAAACAGATTGAAAACGAAATTCGTTCTTTAGAAGGTCAAAATTTAGAAACGGATTTACTGAATATTAGCAACGGATACAGCCGCCGCATTATTGAAACGGATACTATATCCATTTCTAAACTTGTTTAGATACAGTTTGATTTTTATCACTTGTTTTATAAATAGTAGTCCTTTTATTTTTTATTTTTATTTTATAAAGTATGCTAGTTAAAGGGGAGAAAAATACTTTATATTATTAATCTTAAATGAGTAAAAATACATGTTAAATCTCCTAATTAAGCATTTATAATCCATTAATTCAAGCTGGATAACTTAAAAAAATTAGCACAAACCTAATTTAGACAATGATTATTAATACAATGTTTTTCCATATTATAGCGGACTAATATTTTAAAAAGAATATAAATGAAAAGTGCTACGTTTTAGAGTTATTTTTTTAATAAAAAAAATGCTATTTTAAAGGCAGAGTTAGAAATATTATTTTCTTTTCGGTTAGAGATTAGCGTGCATGATATGTAACAAAAAAAAAATTATATAAATAAAGTGATATAAATTAATTATTGCATTTATTTTAATCTACATAAAAATTTATAATTAATATTATATAAATAAAAAATTAAAAAATAAATTAAAATAAATATATAACGAAGATAATCAATATGTTCAATGTATTTTTTAATCAAAAGGTGACAGTAATTTATATATTTAGTCTATATTAATAATAAATACTTAATAATAATAATAATAATAATAATAATAAATGATTAATGATGTGGCAAGATAAGGATCCGGTCAATTGAGGAAAAAATAAAAAAATAAAAAAGTAGTACCACCTAGTAGGAAGTGACAGTATAATTTTTTCTCAAAAAATTCAACTAGCCCAGATCAGATTCAATCGTCTCTGCCATTGGCAAAATGGTTTTTTCTTCACTAATTCGCTGTGCCATTGCCAAGAGGCTCCGCTCTACGAAGCCCCACTCCGTCTTACCATCTTCTTCTTCTTCGCTTCCTACTGCTACAGCTAGATGTTTTCACCACGTTGGTGGTGGTGGTGGTGCTGGTGCCGATCCCAGCGGCGGCTATCATGATAATAGCATGGCGATTCCCAAGAGAGGATATCATGTGAGCTCAGGTGGATTCATGCGTGGTGTTGTTTTTAGGGAGCCCAATAAACCTCTCACCATTGAAGAATTTCATATACCTCGTCCTAAAGCGTCTGAGCTTCTAATTAAAACCAAAGGTAAATCATTTCCTTCTTCTTCTTCTTCTTCTTACTGATCAACCGTGTTGAATTCGATCATTATCTAGCTTTCATAGTTTATTAAAAAATTGATTTTTTTTTACCTTTTTATATAGCTAATATTGTTTGGAAATTGATCTTTATTGAAAATCTAGGGAAAGAATGAAGCACACTCTTCTTCTGTTTTTTTTGTGCTATCAGCTGTCATCTGTTTGGATGATGAGAATAGAGAAAATATGAGAAATAGGAAACTGAGAATTCATTTATCTTTCAACAACTCGTACGAATTTATTTCTCTGCCAGTAATCAGTATATATCTTTTCGTATAGTTAACAGTCTAACTATGTTGTCTTCAGCGACAAGTTATTGACAACCTCATTTCTTGCTGCTTGGCAGACTAGATATTTTGACCACTGGTTTGACTTGACTGAGATGAGAATCAAACAATACAATTAGGCTTAACCATCTGAAACTTTGACTGTCTTTTCTCATGTCAATTAACAGTCAAAGTTTGTTTTTAGCCAAAAAAATGAAGTTGTTTTACCTATGCAAGCAATATAATTTAAAATTCTATGATATCTCTTTGCTTCTTCATTTCCTTCTTCCGCAATTCCAAAATTTTTATTTGTACATCTAAGCTTTTAACACTCGTCATTTTTCTTATCTACTCTACCCAAAGTGAAGTGCCATTTATTAACTTGTTTTTCTTAACCGACTATTCTTTTAGAAGTTATTAGATTATTGGGACATTGCAAAGAACTAAATGCATATTGTATGCACCAAAATTTAAGCAATAGAACTATGGAAGGAGAAGCGGGTGAAGTAGGGGTATAATGGTCCTGCAAAGCACCTTTATTTTAATGGAAATATTGTTCTTGTAATTGAGGACTAAGGTTTTTAGATGTTCATAACCTCAGTTACCAAGGTACCTAGTTTTGAAAGAAAAAGGATGAAAGCGTATATTGCATCAAAGGTTTCGTTAAATTACCCAATACAATTAGCATGACAAAGATGAGAATGCGAAAAGGGATGTGTAAAAATATAGGATTCAATAAGGGATGAGTGATTTTGTAGCAAGGTTGAAGACCCATTAATGATTTGTTGATATCGGGACTATATAATTGTTGGATCATTGATATCATAGATGAAGTCATTGCTAAATAAGGTCAAGTATATATATGTTGCTAGAGGGGAGAATATGAGGGGTAGACTGAGATAGCTTGGAAGTTTTTAGTAGCACTATATGTTGTTGTAGGTGTAGTACTTAATTGAGTGGACAGGAGTAGAATGATCCATATAGTGAATTCCAACTTTCATTAAGGTTAAGAGTTAGTTGAGTTGGGAGCTATACATTTAATAGAAAGTTTAAATTTCTTTGTGTCCTATTCATTTTTAGGTAGAATTCATTTAGAAATGGATATCTATGTTTGTGAAATTTAAAATTTGAAATTCAATTGAATTACGCAAAATTTGTGTTGGAATGAATTTAGAATTTAAATAAAGGTATAATAATTTCTTAAAACACCTATAGTGGGAGTTAGAGATAAACAAGGGGGGAGAGAGAGAGAGAGAGGGAGAAAGATAGATAGAGAAAGATGGAAAGAAAAAATGAGAAAAATGGAGAGGATAGAGAAAGAGAGAGGAAGCGAGACAGAAGAGTGAGAAAGAGGAGAGAGATAGAGAGGAAGATAATGAGTTAAAGAGAGAAGAGGAGAAAATAGAAAGATGGACGAATAGAGAGGGAGAGAGAAGGGAATAGATGGAAGATAGCAGTCCAGTCCAAAATTTAGTTCTATAAGTTTTTTGGGTATATTAATAAATTAGTTTCAATATAACATACCATGTTAACCATTTCACCGCTATAAAAAAATCCAAATCTCTAAAGTTGTATAATAATAATAATAACAACGTTACCTTAGATTTGTGATTGATATTGGTTGAATCTTTATCCATAGATATTTGCATTTCAGATCACTAATTTTATCTTTCCAAATTGCTAACAATCCATAATTTGATCTTGCAATTTAGAAAGCAAATCACCAGGGTGCAATTGTAGTGACAATGATTATTTGAAGAATTGAAATGAATGTTTCTTCACATACCAAACATGAAAATTTGAGTTTGAGCTTTCAATTGAATTTTACAAAATTTTATGGAATTCATTTATATCAAATAGGGAGTTGGTATTGTTCAATTCAATTAAATCACCCTACTCAATGTCTTTGTTTGGCATAGAATAAGAATAAGACACCAACCATTTTTACTTTATGCATCCTTGCTCAATTCAGAACTCGTGGGAGTATTTTTCCATTTTCACGCACCTAGGCCATGTTTAGTTGGGAGTAAGAATGGAATAGGGAATGAGATGGAATGGAATAGGGAATATAATTCCTATTCGAGTGTTCAGTATGCACCATGGAATAGGAATTCAAATTACATTCATGTGTTTAGTTGACAGAAATAATAGAAGGAATAAAATGGAGAATTAGTAAAAAGACCAAGAGACCCACATCAATTAATGTACTATAAATTAATTTATTCAATTAATTGTTTTAGTAAAGAAGGGTTATTCTCTACTTTAATGTACTTTAATATTTGAAAATAATGAAAAGGAAAAATGTTTTTCGATCTATAATTTTTATTTCTAATAATTTAAAAAATATATATGATATTCAAAGCCATACAAATGTAGGAAATATCATTTATATTATAACCTGTCAATGAGTATCATAGATTGTATCTAAATAAATATTATTATAATATAATCAAATATGATTAAATAGCATGGCAATAAAAATAAAGAATAATGAGAAGAGAAGAAAATGGAGTTATAAATTTTTATTAAAAGATCTTGACTTGGTATGGTGCAAATGCGATGCCTTATTATAATTATTGGAGTTGATTTTTTTTTTTATAGCATAAGGACAAAATTGGACCAAAGAAGAAAGAGAGAGAAAATATGGTAGACCAAAAAAGATATATACCATAAGAGCAACTAAGCCTCGTAATAGCAATTCAGAGGGGAATCTGAGAGTTGCAATTACATGGTTTATTGTAATATCTATTACAAACCAACCAACTGTTTTACTAGTGAACAAAGGAAAAGGGAGTAGAAGTCCCATTCCCATTCCTATTCAAGCTACTAAAGTTCGCCCTAGTGTATAATAATCATGAATATATGTATGGCTGTTCGCTCTCTTTCATTGGGCATATTATGGAATTTCCATGACTTTCTATGATTGTACTTATTTTGATATTAGTTTTGATAGTATTTCTCTTCAGTGCAGCTTGTGGAGTTTGCCATTCTGATCTCCATGTTATAAAAGGAGAACTTCCATTTGCTAGTCCTTGTGCTCTTGGGCATGAAATAACTGGTGAAGTTGTTGAACATGGGCCATTGACAGATAGAAAAACTATCGAAAGGTGCTAAATCTTATATGCTAAATAGTATAAGATTAGATGATATGATTTTTAATATTAGTGGTTCAGAAACATGCACACACACCAAAAAAAAAAAAAAAAAAAAAAAAAAAAAAAAAAAA